>NW_011961690.1:0-2445 GCF_000949405.1 Vollenhovia emeryi
TTCAAAATGTTTTACTACAATTTTAACATAGGTCCTTTAAGATATAAAATCAATTAGAAATTAAAGAGGCCGTTTAGGACCGGGCATAGGTGTAAGTAGCCAGTTAAATTAAATTATTTAAGTGAATTATTATTATATTTTTCGTGAATAATATTTTTCGAAATAAGAATTTTAATAAGGGGGGAAAGGGGGGAAGGGGATTATCATATTAGATGCTACTGTGTAGCATTATTAAAATAATTTATAAGCGTGAATTCACTGACGATAACACTTCCACTTACGGGGATTAACCTGTGTTTCAAGACTAGTATGTAACTGGCGCACAGGATAAGTTGGAAAGAATACGGTATATGAATTCACTTAAATAATTTAATTTAACTGGCTACTTACACCTATGCCCGGTCCTAAACGGCCTCTTTAATTTCTAATCAAAATGTTTTATTTTCGAAAAAATGTGTATAGATAAGCATTAAATATAATATAGATAAGCATTAACATATTATGTATAGATAAGTATTTATAGCAAGTCGGTAATGTTTAAGCTATCTTCTGATGACATGGCACTGGCTGGAGAAGGATTGCTGACATCATTTACAGGCTCAAAAGATGTAGTAGTATAAGGACTGTGCTGAGAGGACAGACGACTTGTTTCAGGTTCAAAATGACTTGTCTGGTGTGTGGCTGGCTGCATATGTTGTCGCAGAAAATACCCAAGTAGAACAAGTTAATCACAAAAACGTCAATGTGACATTAAAATGACGAATTTTACGTCATAAAATGATCAACATCAAGATTTACTTCGCAATGACTGACTAATGACCATGATATTCGTGACGTGTATAATAATATATTATTACAGATTACATGATCAGTCATATATTATGTTTGTCTTATATTACTTCGATTTATTTTTGATGTATAATACTTAATTAACTTACGAGATTAACTTTACAACATTTCGATGTCTTAATGATGTCACAAATAGGTGCTCTCGGTGGGCCATTTTGACGTCACCATGATGCATAAAAAATGATCGAAAAATGATGTCATCTTGATGTTTTCATGACCAATATGTTCTACTTGGGTAATTGCACGTAGATGGAAGATTATAAAACCCTTTGCTTGCCTTTACAAACAGCCCCATAATATCGCTTTCCAGATATGTTCTCTCATCTTCACTTAATTTTCTTAATTTTGCCGCAATCAAGTTTCCAAAGTGCTGGCAATCATCTTGCATAACTTGACTGCTTGTTTCAAGAATTTGAAATGCTTTATCAAGACGTCTATCTTCCATTGTAGCCTTCCTTTTGCGTGGAATCACAGAAGGTGGTGGTGTTTGGCTAAGAGCTGATGTTGGTTTGGTATTTTCCTGAACATTCAGGCCAGAATCAACGGCTTCTTCATTTTCTTCTTTTTCTTGTTCAGTCTCTTCACAATTGATTGTATCATTTTCCATCTGAGAAAAAATAAAAATAAAATTTAAAAAAATTTGGCTCTCCGAATAAAACTACTGATAAAGTTCCAAACGCATAGGACCGAAACATCTATCTTTATATCAAATTATTACACTTTCTCATAATTTTTTGCTTCAACAACGGCGTAGGATCTCATTTACCTAATTTGTCTTTTGTTTAAAAATAAAAAAAATTACAGCATGCTGTGTTTCTCGCTCTCTTAATTAATTAAGTTTTGTATCTTTAATTCATAATCAAATGTGCCTGTTTATATGTTTTGTTTTTCTCTTAAGTACTACGTTATATCAAGAACAAATTGCCATATTGATGAAATGCACGTTTTTCCCTTTAGGATTTATTTGCACAATTTTTTCAGGTACCTAGAACAGAGGAGGATTGGTTGTTTATTGCGAAACAGTTTGATGAACTATGGAATTGTTCTCACATACTAGGTGCAATCGATGGAAAACACGTAATAATACAGTATCCAATAAGAAGTGGCAGTGAATTTGTTTCCTATAAAGAGATGTTTAGCATTGTTCTTTTTGCACTTGTTGACGCAAATTACAACTTCATGTTTGTCGATGTAGGCTGTCAAGGTAGAATATCAGATGGAGGGGTGTTTGCCAACACAGAGTTATATAATAAACTGGAAACAAAATCTTTACGTATACCTCAGCCTACACCTCTAGTTAATGGCTCAACAAAATGCATTCCATATTTCATCATAGGAGATGAAGCTTTCGCTCTGACTGAGTATCTAATGAAAGTATACCCTGGGTTTTATCCAAAAGGGTCTAAAGAACGCATTTACAACTATAGGATTTGCAGAGCACGCAGAATTGTTGAAAATGTTTTCGGTATAGTCAGTTTTTCGAGTTCTTAGAAAACCAATGCTTCTGGAACCTGAAAAGGCAGGACTCGTAGTTATGACAGTCGCTTGCCTTCACAATTTCTTAAGAAGGCAATCAGCAACGATCTACACTCCCCC
>NW_011961691.1:0-2446 GCF_000949405.1 Vollenhovia emeryi
GTTTCACCGGGAACTCCTCCTGCATTGGTGGACCGATCTTCTTGCGACAGGACTGAAAATTTTTCGGGGGAGGCTGCTAAGCGGTTTTTTTTAACCACCCATTCGCACTTTTTGTTTTGGTCGGACTGCGCATGCGCAAATGATCCTTTGCGCATGCAGACTGCGCATGCGCAAATGATTTTCCAAAATTTTTTGGGATTTTTCAAGTTTTGCCCACCCACACAACTTAACCTAACTACACTTCTTTAAAATTAAAAAAGGATTAAATTAAATAAGCACCGGGTGTACCGATCTTCATGCAACCGGTCTTTAAGTTTTCCAAATTTTTCGGGGGAGGCTGCTTTGGTTTTTTTTTAAGTTTTGCCCACCCACGCACCCACCCACGCATTCACACTTTTTGTTTGTTTGTGACACCCTTTGGAATGCCAGTTGATCGATAAAAAAAATAAAATTTTTAAAAATATTCTATTAACGAATTTTTCAAATTTTTCGAATGCGGTTGCTAAGGGGTTTTTTTAAGTTTTGCCCACCCGCGCACCCACCCACGCACTCACCCTTTTTGTTTGACCGCGAACTCCTTCTGCATTTGTGGACCGATCCTCATGCAACCGGTCTTTAAGTTTTCCAAATTTTTCCGGGGAGTCTGCTATGAGTTTTTTTACGTCCCACCGACGCATTCACTATTTCAGTTTCGCATTGATATTGTATAATTTTTTGCATAGGAATGTTAAAATACATTTTTTTAAATTACAAACGGTTTAAATTCTAAAATAAAAATATATCAACCCACCCACGCATTCACAGTGTATAATTTTTTCGCTTAACAATCTTAAACTACAGTGCTTTAAAATTAAAAAAGGATTAAATTTTACAACAAATATATCAAATTCTTAGAAAATACATAAGAAATCGATATTGGATTGTGTTAATTTTGCGAGGCAAACTACAGTTTTTAAAAATTATAAATGTTTAAAATTCTACCACAAATATATCAAATTCTGAGAAAATACATAAGAAATCGATATTCGATTCTGTTATTTTTGCGAAGTTGGCCGAGCGTAGCTCATATGAGAAAATATTATATTATTTGCTGTTTTCAGATAGTAAATTAAAAGAGGCGAATGACAGATTTTGATTAAATTTTTTTAAGAGAAAGGTTTTAAAAATCAATAATGCAGGATAAGAAGTATGATGAAGATAAGATTTAAAAAAATGTAAGTTTTATTATGAAAAATACATATTTTATCAAAATAGTCAGAAACTAGAAAATGAGCAGAAATAATAATTATGTTATTTTCAAAAATTTAAGTATTCGATGATGGATGGGATCAGAGTTTATATCAAGCGGCAGAAAGATATGAGAGGGAGGAGAGAGATGATAGAAAAAAGAACATTGGCGAAATAGAGAAGAAAGAAAATAAAAAATTATGTGAAGAAAAGTTATTGGCAGAAGAAGACAAAAAGCGTAGGCATGAAGATGATGAGGGAAAGGAAGACTTCCTCATCGAATGCGTGGGTGGGTGCGTAAGTGGGCAAAACTTTAAAAACCCCCATAGCAGCCTCCAGCGAAAAATTTGGAAAATTTTAAGACCGGTTGCAAGAAGATCGGTCCACAAATGAAGGAGTAGTTCCCGGTGAAACAAACAAACAATGTGAATGCGTGGGTGGGTGCGTGGGCGAGCAAAACTTAAAAAAAACCCAAATCGTCACAATCCCCCCCAAAAAAACCTCCTTAGCAGCCTCCCCCGAAAAATTTGGAAAATTTTAATACCAAGAAAGGACTATGCAATGGCACAGGATTCATTGTTATTGATCTGAAATCTAATCTGATTCATGCTTTTACTAGCTTTTGAGCCCGCGCGAAGCGCGGGCTCAAAAGCTAGTAGTTATATATACATGTAAATAACAGGTCAGGTAATGCGTACAATTTTGTCATAAATAGAGCTCAGGTTATCGGTATCCTGTTGTAAGTTTATAGTATGCTTGATAAATTTCTTGATATAAAACATCTCAGCAATTTCTCGTTTTTTGTAATGTTGTTCATTATGTAAATTTAATGGGTTAGACCAATCAAAATCATGTCCTAAAAGATTACGGTGCTTGCTAACAACCGAGTGATTATCAGCAGATTTCTTGAGATCACTGCGATGTTCGTTAATTCGTGTAGTAATGTGTCTTTTGGTTTGACCGATATACAGGGTGAGTCTTTCCATATCCGACAAAATTTTTGAGAAGGTAGAACGGATCGAGATGAACAGAAAAGTCCTGTACCATTTTGCAATTTTCGTAATAGTTAACGAGTAATTAATTATTAAAAATCGTTGTCTTAGGCCGGCCTACCGCCCAATTCGAGCGCGTGGCAAGATGTGAACGCCTGGCAATCGATATTGCTACGCGCACATCTCGCCACGCGCTCGAATTGGGCAGTAGGCCGGCCTAAGACAAC
>NW_011961692.1:0-2447 GCF_000949405.1 Vollenhovia emeryi
ACAAATTTTTCGGAGAATTTCTCGACTGAGTTTTTAAAAATTGTGACACCCTGTGGAATGCCAGTTCATCGACTTAAAATTAAAAAAGTGCTACAATTATTCTATTAAGGAATTTTAATACTAAGAAAGGACTATGCAATGGCACAGGATTCATTGTTATTGATCTAAAATCTAATCTGATTCATGCTTTTACTAGCTTTTGAGCCCGCGCGAAGTTCATTGTTATTGATCTAAAATCTAATCTGATTCATGCTCTTACTAGCTTTTGAGCCCGCGCGAAGCGCGGGCGAAAAAGCTAGTATATGTATATTTACGTTGAAATTCCTGAATAACTTTTTAAATATCCAAGATAGAAAAAAATGTTAAACACTAAAGTTGTATCGTTTTTAGTGGCGCATTTCATAGTAATATCAGTATGACCTTGAATAGCTTTATCAAAGTTATCTAAAGATCACCTTGAAATTTTTATATGGAACCCTCTTTTTTCAATAAACATTCTTGTAGCTTATTTCAATAGCTTTCCAAAACGCTATAATAAAGTATGGTTACGTTAAGTACTTTTTGAGTTATGAGATCTGAAATTTACAGTACTTTTAATTCCATGAATAACTTTTTGAATATCCATGATAGAAAAAAATGTTAAAGACTAATGTTGTATCGTTTTTTCTGGCGCATTTCATAGGAATATCAGTATGACCTTGAATAGCTTTATCAAGGTTATCTAAAGATCACCTTGAAATTTTTATATGGAACCCTCCTTTTTCATTACATATTCTTGTAGCTTATTTCAACAGCTTTCCAAAACGCTATAATAAAGTATGTTTTCGTTAAGTACTTTTGGAGTTATGAGGTTTGAAAGTTACGGTACTGCCAGCATTATCCCTGAATAACTTTTAAAATTTCCAAGATAGGATTTGAACACCACTTCTGATGTTCCACTTAGTTGCGTCATATATACAACACAAACACACACACACACACGCGCGCGCGCGCGCGCACGCACGCACGCACGCACGGACATTATTAAAACGGGGGGAAAAAAAGGTGCAAATTGGAAATTTGCACATTGCTTCCTCATCATATAGCCTTTTTTTAATTTTAAAGGAGCAAATTGGAAATTTGCAAAATGCAACATCAGCATTTTGGCAAGTTTTGTCTATTCAATTTTTTTTATTTTAAAGGTGCAAATTGGAAATTTGCACATTGCTTCCTCAACATCTGAACTATTTTTTTATTTTAAAGGTGCAAATTTTAAATTTGTACAACGCAGCATCAGCATTTTGGCAAGTTGTTTTTTATTTATAAGGTGCAAATTGGAAATTTGCAAAATGCAACATTAACATTTTGGCAAGTTGTCTATTCAAATTTGGCTTCCTCATAGAGGAAGCTTTGTGAGTTAATGTGCAAATTAAAAATTTGGACATTGCCCATTCTAACTTGTAAAAATGCAAATTGGAAATTTGGACATTACTTCGTCATCATGAAGGCAAGTGATTATTAAAAACTTGGGCAACCTCATAGAAGAGACTTTATGAGTTAAGGTGCATTTTGAAAATTGCTTACTCCAGAATTTTTATTTCCACACAAAGCTTTCTCTATGAGAAAGCCATATCCAAGTTTCTAATTCTCCTCCTCTTCGCATATATGTTTCTGGCTTTCTCATAGCGAAAGCTTTGTGTGCAAATAAAAATTCTGGAGTAAGCAATTTTCAAAATGCACCTTAACTCATAAAGCCTCTTCTATGAGGTTGCCCAAGTTTTTAATAATCACTTGCCTTCGTGATGACGAAGTAATGTCCAAATTTCCAATTTGCATTTTTACAAGTTAGAATGGGCAATGTCCAAATTTTTAATTTGCACATTAACTCACAAAGCTTCCTCTATGAGGAAGCCAAATTTGAATAGACAACTTGCCAAAATGTTAATGTTGCATTTTGCAAATTTCCAATTTGCACCTTATAAATAAAAAACAACTTGCCAAAATGCTGATGCTGCGTTGTGCAAATTTAAAATTTGCACCTTTAAAATAAAAAAAGTCCAGATGTTGAGGAAGCAATGTGCAAATTTCCAATTTGCACCTTTATTCTTATAATGTAAGAATGTATAATAGCAAGGATAGCAAGACTGCTTGAACACACCCCACACAGCAAAACAAATTTCAGAAAGCTTTCCGAAAGATAACTTGGAAATTAATATTGAAATGAAAAATTGAAATCATTCAGAAATATCTTTGAAACGTTTCATCAAAATCACATGTCATTGAAAGCTTTCCAGAAGATACCTTGGAAATTAATATTGAAATGTAACATTGAAATCGTTCAGAAGTATTTCTGAAACGTTTTATCGAAATCATTTATGATCTTTCTCACTGAAATATTTCAGAAATATTACAAAACATGGTAAATATATCGATGAGGGGAGCCCGCCCCGATGACCTTGACCTTGACG
>NW_011961693.1:0-2447 GCF_000949405.1 Vollenhovia emeryi
CCAAAAAGGGTCTAGCCGAGACTTCCAAAAAACTTCTCGAGCTACATCTATCCCTCTCCTACAAACTAGAACCGGACCTGTGGCAAACCATAGACCGGATTACACACGAGCAAGCCACCCGCTCGGCAGAATTAAGAACCATAACACAAAAAGAAAAATTTGCAAAAATGAAACCACACACGCAAACAGCAGCTCCTCCCCTGACAGTAAAGAACCTTAGTAGTCAGACCCTTTCACCCGCCGAAACAGCCATCCTTGCTAAAGGACACAACTTTGCAGTCACCCTCTCCAGGATCCCGACAGAAGAGATCATCAGCCAAATAGAAACCGCCATCTTCCAACTCCCACCTGAAGCAGGAAACAACATCAGACAGCAGTCAGCCCAGATCCTCCGAAAAGCCAAACTTCCCATCCAAAACATTAACAGGGAAGAACGACTAGCGCTTCGAAGCCTAAGACAGAATGACGACATCCTCATTCTACCGGCGGACAAAGGCAACGCAACAGTGGTGATGGACAAAAGAGACTACCACAACAAAGTCAACACCTTGCTGTCCGACGCCCAAGTCTACAAAAAACTAAAATGCGATCCAACCACCAGCGTAGAGAAGAAAACCTCCTCCCTGATCCAAAAGGCGAACCTCCCTCCGCTAACCACGAAATACCTGACCCCCAGCGACAGCTCAGCACCCAGACTATACGGCCTTCCGAAGATTCACAAAGAATCAGTCCCCCTACGGCCTATCGTCAGCAACATCGGGGGCCCCACCTACCAACTAGTCCGCTACCTCACAAAACCCCTCCAAAAACTTACCGGCCTCAACGACTCCCACATCAGGAACTCAATGGACTTCGTGAACAAAATAACCAAGATCAAAACCGAGCCCAACGACATCCTGGTAAGTTTCGACGTGGTTTCTCTGTTCACCAACGTCCCAGTCCAAGACACTCTGGACATCATCAGAACATCCAAAGAGATTCCAGCCACCCTGTTCCCATTAATAGAACACTGCCTCAACTCCACCTATTTCCAGTTCGAAGGAGAATTCTACGAACAAACCACGGGAGCAGCAATGGGATCCCCGATAAGTAGTATATGGGAGGACTATGGGGCGACAGACGTGACGTCACAGACTGGCGCCAGGGGCGTGGCCGGGGGGCGTGGTCGGGGGAGGGGTGGGGGAAGCTGAGCTCTGATTGGCTGCTCCCATAGCTGCCCAGCGATTTGATTGGCTGCTCCCATAGCTGCCCGGCGATGTGATTGGTTGCTCCCATAGCTGCCCAGCGGTTTTATTGTCTGGTGGGTTTCGTAGGAGGGGCAACAAAATAGGGTCCCGACAAGATGGCGTGCGGGTCTGGCAAAAAAAAATGGCGCGGGTGTGTGATCGTGGCTGGTAGGGTCGAGATGAGAAGTTTTCCTTTGCGCGGAGGGGGGGCCGACAAGATGGCGTGTGGGTCAGACAGAAAAATGGTGTGGCAAGTAGGGTGGAAATGAGAAGTTTTCCCAGCGGGGGAGAGGGAAACACGGGAGCGGTGCTATGTCGTGCGTTTAGCGTGGGACCGTTCGCGCCGTGAGGTGGGGGAGGGGAATTGACCGGAGGAAAAACAGGAATGAACAGGTTTGTTTTGGAGCGGTGCTATGTCGTGTGTTTAACGTGGGTCCGATGGCGCCGTGAGGAGGGGGAGGGCGTTTGACCGGAGGAAAACAGGGATAAACAGGTTTCTTTGTTATACGCGATGGTATTGGAGTTACGAGAGAGAAGGTCGCAGGGTGAAAGAAGTAGACGAGATTCGGGGTTACAGAAGCTTTTATTACGAGAATGTAATTATGTACGAATGAACATGTTAGGAGATTGTACATACGATGATTTTATAAGAGTTGCGATTGGCGATTTGACAGAATTATATGAAGGATTTCGTGAAAGCGTAGAGAAATTAATTCTAAAAATATTATGTTAAAGTACATATCGAGAAAAGTGAGATCGTTAATTTGAGTGCGCACACTGCGTTCAATATCGTCGTAGTTGCCTCTCAGCGTTAGTTTTATAATGGGTTTGTTTTCTGTTCCTGCACTGGTGAACTAGTGCAGTAAGCTAGAATGAGAAAAAATATGCTTGTCTTACTCCAATTTATTGCACTAGTTCACTAGTGTAGGAACAGAAAACAAGCCTAATGTCACGATCTACGTAGCTCTTGGGGAGATTTAATTCAATCTCCTTGACGAGATAACGTGCGCACTCGTTGACATTATTTGCCAGAGATTGCAACTGTTTTAAGTGTGCGTCGACGCACTTTGCGATATTTTGCAAGCCGAGAAAAGTGGTCTTCTGCATCACTATTCCCACGGCGTAAGTTTTTCGTTTCTTTGCTGGTGGAGTTAGATCCTGCGTCTCGGCGTCTTGTCGAAGATCCTCGCCGGTATTTCCCGCGAAGTGCTCGTCATTGTC
>NW_011961694.1:0-2447 GCF_000949405.1 Vollenhovia emeryi
GGGGTTTGGTAAACGTACATGGTATCGTAAACTACATAGCATTTGCGAAACTTCTTTTTTCATAACTTTTTAACAAACAACGAGCGACGGTTAAAATCTTCTGAGGGTCACTCAGGGGTGTGTTCAGATTTTCCACCCGGCGGGTAAAGGTAGGGTGGACCGGGAGTGGGCGGAGCTACTGTTGGGTGACCTCGGTAGACTGGAGAATCTGAACGCAACCCTGGAAGGAGAGCCTCTCACTCTATGTTTGTGATAAAAATTCACAGAATCGTGTATTTTGGCCTGTAAAACACGAATCTTCAAGTTGAAACCGTCGCTCGGCACTAATAAGATAGCTATAAATTGTTAAAATCTGACAGTTTTGGGGTTAGGATACCTGTCGTACCGACACCAACCGACGCTATACGAGAGCGTCGCAGACTCACCGAGCCTGTCAGATTTTAACAATAATTCGCGCACTTCACTTGGCGGTAAAATCTACCCGCTGGCACCCTGTACTAGAAGCAGGGTGCTTTTTCCTTTCACCCGGGTGTGTTCAGGTGAAATCTGAACGGAACACGCGGAGGCCACCTGGGTGGAAGTAGGAGGAATCTGAACGGCGTTTGGGTGACTCGGGGCACCTAGGTGGGGTATCTGAACGCAGCCCTGGGAGGCGACTTTGACAACATATGTCAGGGTCAAGGTCATTGGGGCTGCATACGTGTTTGTAAATTTTTATCGCTGCGTTTCTACGCGCGAGCGCGGTGAAATTTTTTAAACTATTTGTGAAATGCCCTGCACAACATATAACGTACCGCTCATGTCGAGGAAAACTTGAATCTGACTGGCAAGAAGATGAAAATCCTTCGCGAAAGTGACATTTTCCACTCGTATCTCTAGAGCTTCGGAAAAATTTTGATGAAAATATATTATACCATGAAGTTCTCCTCTTTGGATATCATATCTCGCTTCTGATATATTGTCATAATACTTCTGAAAACGAAATATGATTAATGAGAATCATCAACAAACGTGTTAATAATTATTATTCTGTTTCTTTAAATTAATATTGAATAAAAAACTTTCCAATTTACATTGGAATAATAGGTGACAGAGAAGAGGATACCGAGAAAACAGAAAACGCCATGTATATGTATAATTACATTACATTATTAATTTTGAAATTACACCTGTGTTGCAATGGAATTGTCGAAATTGTGTAGGAATCTACAACTGAGATTGCCGAAGTGGCAGGTAGTTTCGTCATTCCAAATATTGCCAAAGTTGCTGCCGTATTCGCAATTGCCAGCTTCATCATTAACAATTCCAATATTCAAGTTCTTTGGATCACTACCTATTGCGAAAAGCATTATACTGGGTTCGACTATCGGCAAGACTATCGCAATAATTAGCTGTCTGTAAGAATTATTTATGTTATGAAATTTCCAGTTGATGAAAGCTCAAGATGTTGAAATACATATAACCTCTAGCTCGTATATGACAATTCAGAACTGTATAAGTATATTGAAGGAAACATTCGAAAAGGCAACATTCGAAATTTAAACAATTGCAATTTTATTTTGTTCACAAAGCCATCCCTTTTGCATTATTGATAAGTTATGAATGTTATGATAAATACTTACGAGTAATCACGGGTAAATCGGATGATATTCTTTACAAATAGAGCTTGGAATCTTCTTAACCGTGAAACTTGTCTATTCGAAACCGTTTTGTTTCCCTTAATAATTTGACTTATTAATGTCTTAAAATGATATAAATTTGCAAAGCTTTTTATAACAATAAAAATCGTACATACTTTTAGTTGTTCATATTTGTCTTGATCGTGAGTGAAGGCAGCGCTACCCGTGTCTTCCATATTGGATCCCTGAGCTTCATTTAAAGTGACTGCATTATTTTGTGCCTCGCATAATTTCAGGAAAATTTCATCCAATGACGAGCATTGAAATTTCTCCACTAATTTCTGCGGCGCCGATTCAGCTAACAATTTACCATGTCTCATCAAACCGACCTGCGTATCATCCACAATACACAATATTAAGCACGATCAAATTTATGACACGTACAATTAGGAAGAACACAATGTCTTCAAAAGTAAGGAATAGTTTTTGTTTCAGAACCAAAACCTAGCTTACATAGGAACTTTAGCAACTTCTTTATATAATTCTAGATAAACTGCATTAAAAATATGTTAAAACTTTTTAAAATTTTAAATAAAATATAAATGTTTACTTTATTCAATACTGAAAACAACTAGTAAATTTGTTTAGTAATTGACTGATCTGTTCAAATACATTATCTCATACGCGCATCAAGTGCACAATGTATGTAAACTAGGTCATAAGAACATTTCTTCAAAATTTTTTGACTCACCCTTTAAAACGAGAAAGTTTCGCTATTTTTTTAATGCAGTCGTAAATATTATTGAGGCAAATGTAATGGAAAGTCTA
>NW_011961695.1:0-2447 GCF_000949405.1 Vollenhovia emeryi
GGCACATGGCTTCCTGATAGAGGAAGCTTTAAGAGCAAAATAAGAATAATTTATTGTGTATTTTTTGTGATATAAATGACAAACAATTTTATATAAACAGTTTGTAAAAGAATTT
This sequence comes from Vollenhovia emeryi, assembly GCF_000949405.1. Classification (NCBI taxonomy): domain Eukaryota; kingdom Metazoa; phylum Arthropoda; class Insecta; order Hymenoptera; family Formicidae; genus Vollenhovia; species Vollenhovia emeryi. The sequence continues at coordinate 116 of NW_011961695.1, forward strand.
TTTGAGAACTATATGTATATGTATACATATACAGCAACAATTAATGCACACATAGGTAAATGAACTTTTTGTTTATTTCAATCCGTTCTACTTCCCCAAGATAGCACTCATATAATAAAACTACGAAGCATTCTGTATACATCATGTTTTATTATCATTACTGAACAGTCTTTGTGAACTAATTAATTTATGACTTTTAGGCACACATGCGGTCTATATTGACTAGGCTACTTAAGAATATAACGTCGAAAAATCTGCTGAAAAATCTAATGATCTTATTAAATGCTTGAGGCAAGAAACTACAAAATGGGCGTGTGTTCTCGATGACGTGAACTGCAAAATGAAGGGTAAAACATTTACTTTTTGTAATGTATGTTTGTAGGCATAATTATGATGAATATTTCAGATAATAAGTTTGAACAAAATATGAGACAAAAATACGACATTTACTTTTCTTTTTGGATATGGTACAGATTTTTTCTAGATTGGAGAAACATGGGCATATTTACTGCAAAAACTAAGTATGTTATTTTCATACATTTTAGACGTGTTATTCAGTAGATACTTTTTACACGTTTCATCGTGTGTAAATTATATGTATAAGGTGTTGGTGAATGTTTAGGACTTATTTTTTCGTGTAGATAGAGCGGATCAAAAGTCCGAGTCGAAAAATCCTCTACCATTTTGTAATTTTTGCAATAGTTAACGAGTTATTAATTATAAAATATCGCCGTCTTAGCCTGGCCTACCATCGAGTGTAAGCACGCGGCGAGATGTGGCCGGCCCGTGACCAACGTTCCTAAGGCACGCGGAAAGTTGTTTATTATATGTACGTACCTGTTGATGTTCTTAATAAATAGCTCTCGCGCACCTAGCAACGTTTGAACGCAGGTCGGTCGCATCTCGCCGCATGCTTGCATTGAGAAAGAGGCTGGGCTAAGATGGCAATTTTTTATAATTAATAGCACGTTAACTATTGCGAAAATTGCACAATGGTAAAGTACTTGTCGACTCAGTTTGGTCCGCTCTACCTATACGAAATAAGTCCCAAACATTCACCCTGTATATGTGTTCAAATTAACTTGTAGTGATACGTTGCATAGAGAAGTGTGTACATCAATTAACGATATTAAAACTAACCACTTATGTATGCCATCAAAGCAGATATCCACTTGAGGTGTGTAATATTAACACAGTGGTCTTGAGTACACATGAACAAAGTATGTTATGCATTATTTCTACACATGTTGATTACATATCAAACACACCTGGTTTTTGCAGTGTTGTAACACTTTATTGAGTAGCAGTTATAATATAGTGGGATATACAGGGTGAATAAAGTAAATAACGAACTTATAATAAAATATCTATAGAATCTTGCTCTACATCTTCTCTACTCATCAGATTTTCTATATTTTACTACCTTTTTCTTTATTGCGCAGACTTTCGCCAGGTTGGAAGAAATGGGGATATTGTAATGCTGTACAGTATAGTTTTGTTTGGCTTAGGGTATTTGATACATTCGTTCGGAGACCAGATATTAAACATTTAGAATATCTATATTGTTCTAAAACTTCATATATTGTCCGGTTTTATTTAAATATAACAGCTAATAAATTGGAAAGTTGTGAATTACATAATATAGACTGCAAAAAGATAAAAATACAGCCCGTTGATCGTGTAAAAAGTTTTTTTCTTACTGTTGCAAACAATGCAAAGAATGATGAAGAACTGGAATATATATTAATTAAGGCTTTTCACGATAATTATTCCACGGTAACATTAATTTTTTAGCAAAACATGTTTTATTTAATGTAAATATCATGAATATTTGTCACATTTACTGACTAAAAACTTACTGTTTTGATTTAACAGCGAAGTTAGTTGGTATGCAGCATTAATTAATATTATTAACCATTTGCAATCTGAGAATCAACTCAATAAGGTAAATTTTACCATCCCCCTCGCGTGGGCCACCTTGTCGTGGTGAGGGGGCTTAAGGCGGGCAATCCGGACGTTACCGGAGGGCCCGCCGACTAAGAGCCCACATGGCCAAGGAGTGGCCAAGCCGGGAAACCGGCCGGGGAGGGCGGGGAAGCGGTGTCCCACGGACTGTTGTCCGGAGGGGCACCGTGGACCCGCGGCGTGTCCTCGGAACCATGCCTCATGGTCTCGGGGACGACCTCCGGTGTCCCGCGGACTATTGTCCGCGCGGGCACTGGGGGTCGAGGGGGGTCCCCCCTTACCGGGGCTGATGGGGCATTTCCCATCGGAGCTCGGGGGGGACGGGGGGGCGATTTTCCGGTCCCCCTATGTTGGGGGGGTCGGGAAT
>NW_011961696.1:0-2447 GCF_000949405.1 Vollenhovia emeryi
GTCGCGACTGACAATCCTTGGAAGAAACACGTGTTTGGTTGTCTTTCAAGGATTATTAGTCGCCGAATGATTAATCGATAGCGATTAATAATAGTGATAAACGTGTGTGTTCCAAGTGTAAGTGAGTGTAAGTGAGTGAGTGAGTGAGTGAGTGAGTGAGTGAGTGAACCGGAGAGAAGCTGATCGCAACGGCCACCCCACGAAAGAGCCCGCGCCTGACTGTGAGTTGCGCCGCCCCTGCCTACCTCCTGTATTCGACGTGTGATAGGGTAACAATTTTTATTTATATCGAAAAATAAGCTTTTACCAAAGTTTTACAAGAGGAAAATTCATCTTAGAATTTTATTCTGAACTTGTATCTTCAATGGTAAAAGGTTATGCTGACTCACCCTGTATATGTCCTAAAGACTAAGATTTTTAATCGAACTGACGATCGTAATATTTTGTGTCCTGTTATCTTAGATAATAATCACGAGTTTATATCCTAGTAAGAGAAATTCATGAATCAATGGGCCATGCCGGAACACAAATGATCATGAGCCAGATACGCGAAAGATTTTGGATTATCTCGCTTCGAAAGTCATAAAGTCGGTGATATCCAATTGTATAACCTGTAAGAGACAAAGAGTAAAACGTCTGGAAACCGAAACCCCGCCTTTGCCTCCGAGTCGCGTCCGTGACGCATCAGTTTTCGAAGTGGTAGGCATAGATTTCGCAGGGCCTTTAATTGTACGCGGAGGAGAAAAAGCGTGGATCTGTATTTTTACGTGTGCGGTTTTCCGAGCAGTACACTTCGAGTTAGCATCGACGTTATCCACTCAGGGCTTTTTAGAATGCTTACGCAGATTCATAGCAAAACGCGGACGTCCATGTAGCATACATATAGCGATAACGGGACGAATTTTACCGGCGCCTTCAAGGCTTTAAGCAAATTAGACTGGAATAGAATTACGAAACACAATTCGGCGTCACAAATAGAGTGGTATTTTAATCCGCCAGCAGTACCGTGGTGGGGTGGTTGGTGGGAAAGACTCATAGGAATCTTGAAGACATTGTTGAGAAAGATGCTGGGAAGGGCAAGTATGTCGTACGAGAGCCTGAACACAACCCTATGCGACGCAGAGGCAATAATTAACGCTCGTCCACTGACGTACATTTCAGAAGATCCTAATGATCTTAAACCACTATCACCGTCATTATTTTTGCAAGAAAATCGAGAGTACGGTATCCCAGACTGTGACATGCTCTATCGGGCAAAGTTAGAGAAGAAACTAAAACACAGACAGAAAATTCGCGAAGACCTACGAAAGAGATTTCGCACAGAATATTTAGGACAGTTGTTTCTGAAGAACGGAAAAAAGAAAGAGACTCGAAAAATAGAAATCGGGGACGTCGTTCTAGTCGGCGACGATACGCGCAAACGTGTGGATTGGCCGCTTGCACGTGTAATGGATGTAATTCCAGGTCGCGACGGTCAAATAAGAGTAGTAGTTTTAAAAATAAAAAATAGTTTACTTAGGAGACCGGTACAAAGAGTCTATCCTCTGGAAATTTCACACGAGGAATCAGAGGATTTTGCGAAATATCTAGGTAAGCGAGCAAGTCCTGATAGACTTAGTGATGAGACAAAAGGTTGTAATGATAAGAAGATTGTTCACGAACACAAAAGCGACGAACCAAAGATTGTAACCACACGAAGTGGGCGCGTTATTAAAGAACCGGAGCGTTATAAGTGTTAGTTTAAGGATTAATTTTAAGAACAAAATGTTTTGTTAATACTTTGCGTTTTTGTATTTTGCGATTTTTTATGGATACTCTGTTCACCTAAATTTCATGGGTCATGTATTTTGTTTTCTTTTCCACCAAAAGGGGGGAGGATGTCCTGGATAGTAGAAGAGAAGGGATACAGAACCTCCGTCAGGCCCCTGATATGTCACTAGTTTTTAGTTTTGAGAGCAAGCGTAGAGAGGGCACCAAACCCGAATAAGAGGGGATATGCAAGGAAGGAGCAGTAGCGCACGTGGTATACATGGTGTGCTCAGTTTTTGAGCGTCTCTCTCTAATTATCTATCCTCTCGTTTCTTTCCTGACCGTTAAAAACACTGTTGGCCAACCTCAAGAAATAAAATGTTTCGTTCTGTAAAGTTGTTACAACTGAAGTGGTTGTCTTTGTTGTATGTACATCATTTATATTCTATCGGTCTCTTTTTACCGAGCATACTGAATTCAATGGTCACGTTCAGCAGAATGTTTATTTTGCAACTGTTGAACATGTTTTGTACTGAGATTGGATTACATTTTTAGAACCAGAGGAATAATCCAATCATAGCACAGAAAATTTCCAACAGTTGCAAAATAAACGTTCTGAACGTGACCAATATAAAAAACGCAGGGAAGACGTCGATAAATAAGACAATTTTGAAAAGAAAATGTTAAATAAACTTTTT
>NW_011961697.1:0-2451 GCF_000949405.1 Vollenhovia emeryi
CGCGAACGTGAAACAAAAGAGCGAGTGGGCATACTGGTTATACTGTGGTATGGGTGTGCATCGATCTGTCGGTGACGCACCTGACAAGACATGGCGGAACTCCTGCCTCACTTTTCAGCTCGCAGGTGGCAGGTCTAGTAATATATATGTAGAGCAGAGAGAGAGGCCTGTGACGACCGCATTGAACTATAACCATACTGGAAGGAGCACTCCATTGTTGTCGTGCGGTCAGAGTTGTGCGAGAGAGATAGTTGAGTGGGAATGGAGCTATTCTTGTCTAACTAACTACAGCGATCCTCGCTGTAGTTAGTTAGACAAGAATAGCTCCATTCCCACTCAACTATCTCTCTCTGACCGCTCGATCCTATGGAGGGGGTAGGCAGTGCTCCTTCCAGTATGGTTATAGTTCAATGGACGACCGAATTCTACGTGATCCTCGAACGCGATATGCCCTCTGTGGACATTGAAAACGTGGACACGAACTACGTAGTCGACGTCCACGTTTGTCCTAAGCGGATAACGCACGTGTACACGTTTTGGTTGTGTTCCGTGCTGCGTGCATAAAATGTCGATAAAAATAGAGTTATTAATTTTTCCACATGTGAGCGAACATACCAACTTGTAAGAACCCTTCGCAGGGGTTGCCGAATTCTTCTCGGCGGTCCTCTTTTCTTTGCAATAATTGTGTTTTTACACTTTGGTAATTAACTTTTTTAAACATTTAATATGCATACAATAATACCTAACACTTACGTTGTACAACATTAATGTTACGCAATGCTACACACGAAGCTGTGGCTATTGCGAAACATTTTTTATTGAAGTGCAAATGAAAATCTAATTGTAAAGGTGAATCTATACGATTCGAACTACAATCGAACGTCAATCGTATCGAAAAATGCACGACCACGAGAGAAGTTGAAAACTTTTTACTTACCGACACGATGCGCAGCGGCGGAGTTTTATCTACGTTGATTCTACAATGGATAGATTCTGCAAATCTCCTCCACTTAGGTGTCGTTGCCTCAGCTGTCCTCCGACACACTCGCGAATTTACACTTCCGTTTGTAAAATCACTTGTCACTGTATCCAAATGCTACTTCACTCTTTCGTTTGTAAAGTCACTTATCACTGTCACTGTATCCAAATGCCACTTCTTCGGTTTTCACTGTGTCCGATCGTCACTAAGTCCGATCGCCACTACGAATCGTTCCATTATATCGTCGCACTGATATTCGCACAAATCACTGACACAAATCGCGGGAATTCAACGATCGCACGATGATATCGATCATTAATTATTCACAGAGAGCGATCGCAGTTTCTTCCCGCACTTGTCGCGAACGCGTATCACGAAAGACTTAAGCCTATCACACAATACCAGGCAACAGGCAATAGGAATAGGGAATAGAATTTTTGACGCATTGGATTCGTCGGAAATTTTCGTTCAACCAATCCAACGCGTCAGAAATTCTATTCCCTGTTCCTGTTGCCTGTTGCCTGGCATTGTGTGATAGGCTTAATACAATATGCGAAGCGACGCGGGCATAACCGATCAGTTCGACCGTCGCCGCATGAATGATCCTGCGTACGACGCCGTAAACACCTCTGCCGAAAACGGCGCACGGATTCCAAGAAATGACGTAGCGCCGTAAAAACCTCGGTCGAAAACAATCTATTATTCCTAAAAGTTGTTTTTATGTTTTTCAAACCCGCGCACCGCTCGGCAATTGTTTATGTCGAGCCGCCGCGCCGCCGGCGACCGCCGCACGGTCAGAGGACGTTCGCGCTTCGCAGTTTCGTTCGAGCCGCCGGGACGTACGCCACGGGGCGATGTGCGCGATATTTTCCGCGTAATTAAGTGACGCTACAACCACCCGATCGAGCTGATCGATACCGCAGACGCCGCGGGACGTCGTTCTCGTTTCTCGGCGACGTGACCCGCGTAGAACCGCCGGAATAGCGCCGCGCAGTGGCCGCCGGGAACGGCACCATGTTGGTCCATTCGAGGAGCGCCTTGGGCACGCAGTGAATCGGTCTCGTGCGATGGTCATCGCGTTTCACGGTACGCACTATCACAGAGGTTATCATTGTCCAATGTAACGTGACGTAGACTCGATCCTCGCGCGTCGGTGATCCTGCGAGACGCGTAAGTCTGGAACATTCCGGCCGAAATCTGACGCGCGGTCGGCGTCGCTACAGCGCCGGCGTTTCCTCGGGCGCCGGGAGTACACCGAGTTTTCTAAGTTTAATTCGTGTCTTCTCGCGCGTGCAGTAATATCATTGTTTTCCACGCGTGATGCGCGGCGAGAGTCAAGTTAATCTCGCGTATCTCCGCGAGTCCTGCCCGCCAAAACGTTCCTGTCGTTTCGCGTGACGCCGTCTCGCCAGATTTGGCTCGTATTTCCGCGTGTAATTATCTCTCATGCCCATTCTACACCTAGGGATGAT
>NW_011961698.1:0-2448 GCF_000949405.1 Vollenhovia emeryi
CGTGAAAAGATTGCGAGAGAGATTAAAAAAACGAGTGAATCAATTCGCAAGAAATATCGCGCTTTGAAGACCAGTAACATCGAGGATGATATTGCTGTGAAGACTCATTTTAAGCCAATCATTGAGCCGTTGCACAAAATCGTTGACAACTCCAGCGGGGTGCGCGCGATTAAAGACGAGCCAATCGACGACATAGAGATTGAAACGTTGCACGGTCGTAAGCGTGAAAAGGATGCGATACTGAAAAATGTAAAGAAGCGTCGAGTCTCACCAGTTCACTCGCCGATCGAGTCAAAACAGTATAAATCATACGATGCATCGAGTACACTGGAAGCACCGTTGATAACATCCACACCGCGCGCCATACATCCAGCAACGGTGGAGGCGGTGGCCACACAGATCAACGAACCTTTTGAATCCGAAGATGTTTTCCAAACCACGGAGGATTCGCTCCCGACAGCCGTTCAACGCGAGATACAAACGCGACAGGGTCAAGCAGCGTTGCAGACGCACCTGGGTCCGCTGAGCCAAAAATATATTGAGGCAGTTCTACGCGGACCGCATACCAAAAGGTGCAGTACATACAGTGATATAGATTTTACGTATGGCGTTCATCTCGACAATGATGGAATGAGGCTCGGTAGTAAACGGTTCGACGTGGACAGCGATGATAATATAATTCTCGATGGCGTGCGATACAAAGGCACACCCGGTCTTTACGAGCTGATTTTCAAGAGACTTCCCGACGATGAGAAGTACACGATGGAGGATCTACAAAAGTACAAGAGTGTACTTCTGGCAACAAATGTGTACAAGCGCAATTACAACGTGAAAGGTCAAAAACTTGGTACTAAGGGGTACAAGTACAACCATATAATCACACCGTTAGTGTCGGACGAAGGAATAAAGACCCGGTCCAAGACGAAATCTGGAAAAGGATTACCTCGCGCTATGACGCTAAACAACAATGCGATTGATTACGTGCACTGGGATGATCCCAATGAGCTTGTGGACCGCTTACGATTGCTCGACGCTTCGCGCCGAGCCGGTCACAACGCGCATGACAACGAGATGCTGTCCATTATCGAGGAACTTCGTGAGGCCGGTTTTATTGTAAATTAACTCGAGTATCGGCGAATCGGAAACATGTCTGTATTTTGGAAAACGGGTCTGTAAACGGGTCTGTATTTCGAAAACGGGTCTGTATGTCGGAAAACAGGTCTGTATTTCAGTAACGGGTCTGTATTTCGGAAAACGGGTCTGTATTTCGGAAACGGGTCTGTAAACGGGTCTGTATTTCGAAAACGGGTCTGTATTTCGAAAACGGGTCTGTAAACAGGTCTGTATTTCGGTAACGGGTCTGTATTTCGGAAAACGGGTCTGTATTTCGGAGCTGTTAGAAAACATATATCGCACGATACTCTTTTCGCGCATACCATTACGTCAACGATCACACCATCGAGACATGAGACCGTCAAAATCGAGTGGACGTAACGATTCCGAGAAGCGAAGACTCGTCGAGGAGCTGCATGCTCCGGCGAGAAAGAATTTTCCTCGGAGACACGTCATAGTTCGAGGATACGATGATCTGTGGCAAGCCGACCTTGTTGACATGCAGGCGTACTCACGTTTCAACAGAGGCTACCACTACATACTTACGGTCATCGATGTGTTGAGCAAACACGCGTGGGCCGTGCCCCCTCAAGACTAAAGGCGGAAGCATCAATCTCTATTCCACGTATTCCATGAATATCCAATGAAAGCGTCAGTCGTCGAGCGGTTCAATCGCACGTTGAAGAACGCCATGTGGAAGATGTTTACACTCAATGGAAGTTACAAGTGGACGGATTTATTGCCGCGACTCGTCACAGAGTACAACGCGCGCAAGCATCGCACCATCGGCATGCGGCCCGTCGACGTCATCCCCGCAGTTGCCGACAGGCTCCTGAAAACGGTGTACAGCCACGTAAAAATTGCTGGTCCGACAAGGTTCAAAGTGGGCGACGCGGTACGCGTTAGCAGATACAAGACGTTATTCGAGAAGGGTTATACGCCAAATTGGACCACCGAGGTGTTTAAGATCGTTACAGTACAACGCACCAATCCCGTAACGTATCTACTCGAGGATTATCGCGGAGAACTCGTCGCAGGGGCGTTCTACGAGTACGAGTTGCATCGCGCCACTAACCCAGATGTGTATCTTGTGTAGTGTTGTAAAATTTCCTGAAAAATTGCCTCTGGGAAAAAAACCGCAATTTTTCCGGGTTTTTTTCGGAAAAAAACCGTCATTTTGGGAAAAATACTATTTTTCCTTAGATACTTCCACAGCTTAGATTTCTCTGTCTAGAATTTTAGGACATTCTATTTTTTATTACATGTACTTTGTACGTATATATATTTAACTTTTTGACGTACCTGTCAAGGCAAGGGTATTATTAATGATTCTTA
>NW_011961699.1:0-2449 GCF_000949405.1 Vollenhovia emeryi
TTTTTTAATTTCAAATTTTCCTGGTGAGCATATTGCCTCATTCTTAATCTTAAATAATAAATAATTGCATAGGATAGGACTTCAGATGCATGTTCTTTACAAGGATATGTGAAAGTGTAAGAATCGAGTACTTCGTCCAGAGTTAGATTGAAGACGTCAACGTGAGAAGAGTATTTGGCAAAGGACGCTTCTATGTAACGGATGAGATGAAAGAAACGCAGATTTGCATGAATAAGACCACCGCGTGATTTCATGTCAACCAATTGTGACACCGAAGATTCGCAATTGGTCGTTCTCACGGCTTCTTCACATGCAGCACAGGAATTATATTTGGTAAGGATTTGTTTGCACAGGTAACCTGGAAAAACAATGCAATATCTTTTAACCATTATTTTCAATAGAAACGTCCTGCCACTAAAGCAAAAGAACATGAATTCTACGACGACACAACCGTGAAGCGAGGTGAAAAATCTATAAGCCTTGCAATGGTTAGTGCAGTATAGCGAGTGTTGTTATGAGTGTAATACAAACCTACGTTTTTATCTCAACAAAATATATTTATATTTTAATAATACATTTCGTGGAATATTGATTAAAATATAAAACCTGTCACGTAGTAGATAACACAATCGAGAATAGGGGAGAGGGTATAATTATGTTCGGAATAAAGATCAAAAACGTCGTCCGCCTCCCAATCGTATTGTAATACTTGATCTAGTTTTTCCTTAATTTTTCGCTGATATTCCGCACTTTGTCCTTCGCGTTTGTTGCCATAAATAGCTTTGATTTCGTTAATCGAGATCAATGTTATCGGCTTTGCATCGGACGAAACAGTGCAATTGCCATATTTCGGAGGTTTAATCACGCTGTATACCGACAACAATTTGTATAATTGTAAAAACGTCGGACAATTTGGATGATCGTTGCATCCCGCGCATTGACGTATAGTGCCGAAAAATTTCTAAAACAGACAAATAATTCATTGTAGAACAGATAAGTGTATATAAAAATGTGGTAATTGTGCATAAAAGCGACTTCCTCTCCGATTCGCTTGATTTTTAAATATGTTGTTGGGGATGTCGTCCCGAGTCATTTCATATACGAGGGCTGTTAGAAAAGTATCCGACCTTTGGCCGGGAAAAAAAACTGGCATACCTGGAGCGTTGGAAACCTAATCACCCTCAAAGTAGTCTCCTTGGGACTCCACACAATTGTCCCAGCGGTGCCGCCATTGTTGGAAGCATTCTGAGAAAGCCTGTTTCGGAATGGAGTTTAGCTCTGCTGTCGTTGCAACCATAATGTCTTCTCTTGTCTGAAATCGCTTTCCTTTCAATGACCTCTTGAGTTTGGGGAACAGCCAGAAGTCGCAGGGGGCCATATCAGGAGAGTAAGGAGCCTGTTGAACCACAGGAGTCTGGTTTTTCGCCAAAAAAGTTGTAATCAAGTGCGAGGAATGTGCTGGAGCATTGTCGTGGTGAAGGCGCCAATTTCCTGTTGACCACAACTCCGGTCTCTTGCGCCGCACAGCATTACGTAGGCGACGGAGGACATCCCTGTAGTATTCTTTGGTAATTGTTTGACCCTGTGGTGCGTACTCGTGGTGTACGCAACCGCGGGAGTCAAAGAAAACAGTCAGCATCACTTTGACGTTGCTGCGCACTTGGCGGGCCTTCTTTGGTCTTGGTGACTTGGAATGCTTCCACTGTGACGACTGGGATTTGGTTTCCGGGTGTACCCGTACACCCAGGACTCGTCACCAGTGATTATGGTGTCCATGAAGCCGGGGTCACTATTTGTGGAGTCCAGCATGTCCTGCGAGATTTCAACACGACGTTGCTTTTGCTCCGTCGTCAGCAGCTTCGGCACGAATTTCGCTGCCACTCTCTTCATAGCTAAATCTACGGTCAAAATGGAATGTGTCGAAAAAGTGCTGATGCTCACCTCTTCCGCAATTTCTCGGATAGTCACACGACGGTCCCGCATCACCACAGCGTTCACTTCGGCAATAACTTGGTCATTCCGGCATGTTGATGGCCGACCGGAGCGTGGCTCGCTCTCCACCGATGTGCGGCCGCCTTTAAACCGATTGTACCACTCCTTAATCTGTGTGATGCCCATAGCATTGTCACCGAAAGCCGTCTGAATCTTCCGAATGGTTTCAACTTGGCTGTCGCCCAGTTTCTGGCAAAATTTGATGCAGTAGCGCTGCTCCAGTTGTTCCGTCATTTTACTTGCAATTAAAAACCGCCGCGAGTACTACACACTGCCTCATTCAAATGCTGCTTGCCAACAACTGGCGCCATCGACAGATAGGAAAAAATTCACGCATGCGCACGAAGGTTCAATCAAGGCTCACGCAAGCGCGCTTGATTCAAATCCATCCGGTTTTCGCAAAAAAAAAAGTCGGATACTTTTCTAACAGACCTCGTATATATATAAGGGCCGGACT
>NW_011961700.1:0-2449 GCF_000949405.1 Vollenhovia emeryi
ATTACTGGTGCTGCGTTTTTCGCACGCCAGTAAAGTCAGTAAGGCTGGGTCTACATTTGGATGTCGTAAGTCGTGTCGGAAGGAATTGACCAATCACAGTTCATTATTCAACTTACGACATCCAATGTAGACCCAGCCTTATTGACTTTACTGGCGTGCGAAAAACGCAGCACCAGTAATTTTCATTGCTACCAACTATACTGTTTTCACTGGCAGTAACTAAATCCATTTTCGAACACATCCAGAGAGTGGGCATACTGGTTATACTGTGCCTGTGTCCACCATGCTGGAACTTGGTCCAAGTTTTAGTTCCGGGAAACGCGTGGCCAATCAACGTGCAGCTTCTATGGATTAACTGCAAGTGGACCAACAAACGCTATAATTAGACCAACAATTACCAGCGAGCGATTGCGCGTCGATTTAATCGTTTGTTGAACGAAAGTGAGATTTTGTCGGCTAACTTCACGCTCATTTTTGTTTTTTTTATAAAAAAATTATGTACCAACAAGTATTAATATTAGGCCAACCTTTGACTATATAATCATGGACTGCTAGTTGCCTCCACTTTGCCTGGTCTAACACGTAATCAACATCACGAGTGCCGCCATAGGATAAATGGCAGAAAATCAAAACACTAAGTCAGATTTAATGGTAAAACAGGACAGAAGACAGAGATAGAATATAGCTTATGTCGTGCTGTTTTATCATGTTTATCAGAGTTCAGAACCAAACATGATAAAACAGCACGACATAAGCTATATTCTATCTCTGTCTTCTGTCCTGTTTTACCATTAAATCTGACTTAGTGTTTCGATTTTCTGCCATTTATCCTATGGTGGCGCCCGTGATGTTGATTACAGCCTGAATGCGGCAACTAGCAGTCCATGATTATATAGTCAAAGAGGCCAACAATCACCTACAAACGACCAACAAAAAATTAAAGAAAGAAAAAATGGAAAAAGTCGAAGTTGGCCGGCTAAAGCCCGCTGCAGACGATGCTATTTTTCCTGCTGGATTGCTTGCAATCTAATAAATTACTATCGTTGCACCATTCAGCACTCAGGATTCCTAGTAATTTAGTAAATCGCAAGCAATCCAGCAGGAAAAATAGCATCGTCTGCAGCGGGCTTAAGTTCCCGGAGGTTCGTCCAATGACGGTGCTATGTCTATGGCTCCTGCACACAGGGCGCAGCAAGGGTCGTCGTGATAGAATTCAGACTAAATTCCACTATCTACACTATTTACGTAGTTCGTGGCGCCTGACGGTTACGTGTTTGTGGCAAGTTTGAAGTTTGTTATTGCGGTTTACACAGTTTACGGTGTCGATATTTTGAGGGCACGCAAGTGCTTTATTCGTTGAGCCCTGAAAAAGTAGGCGATTACTCGAAAGCGAAGAGAGGAAATATTACTTTTCAAGTTCAAGCAATTCGGTAAGTATATTGTGCTTTATTTTTAACGTGTAAAATGAGGTACGCCTGCATGTGAAAGGGACTGTGCTGATACTAAATCTTTGTGACTTCCAAACAAGGTCGAAAATGCATGAAACCGATTTTCTTCTTCACACATTAAGCGTGTGGGCGATATAATAATTGTACACACAGAGACAGATACGATTATCTCTATTCGTATCTGTTTCTGTGTGTACAATTATTATATCGCCCACACGCTTAATGTGTGAAGAAGAAAATCGGTTTCATGCATTTTCGACCTTGTACAATACATAAAAGGTTTGTTTTCTGTTCCTGCACTGGTGAACTAGCGCAGTAAGCTAGAATGAGAAAAAAATATATACTTGCCTCTAATTTATTGCACTAGTTCACCGGTGCAGCAACAAGAAACAAACCTAAAGTGAAATTCACGAGTTTGCATAATTTTTTCTTAGATACCTTCAAAATGAATCGAATAAAAGGTGACGCACATTACTCTGGCATCCTCAAGCCAATGCGGCAAGTCGAGAGTACAGGTAGGTCCACCAAATATAAATTGTTCATTTGTTGCGATATATAAACGCACATGCGTTTCCCATGTGGGACGGCATTTCAATACCCGATAGAGCATCAAGTTAATTAATTGTTTTATTAATTGATTGTAGTTTCACCCCGGAAGATCGCTCAACCAGTGAAAATTGCGCAGTTGTTTGGTCCATCTGGACGGTTAAAAAATAGTCAGAACGGTAACGTTGATTTGTATACATTATGTACATACGTGTAGATAAATTTTTATGTTGTATATATTGTATAATTACTTGGGCATATGCACATGCGCATACATGAGCAAACTGTGTATCGTTTGCACGTATATAGGATAAATTGAACGTACATTTCTTGTTTACTGTATTCACACTTTTTACCAATGTTTCTTTTCAATGTTGTATCGATGACTGATATCACGTACCATTTACAGATTTAACTATTCAACAACGTCTACCTGAAAGACTTACTCCCTACCG
>NW_011961701.1:0-2450 GCF_000949405.1 Vollenhovia emeryi
TGAGAATGCCCGCCCAAACATTCACCGACCACCTGACTTGACTGTTTGCTTGCCGCATCCAGTGAGGATTCTCGGTGGCCCAGTAATGTAAGTTGTGGCGGTTGACAATGCCATTATTTTGAAAAGTACATTCATCCGAAAATAAAATGTACTTTGTAAAATAATAATTTTCCTCACTTACATCAAGGAGCCACCGACAATATCTCATTCTGCGAGCTTCATCATTATTATGCAGCTCTTGAATCAGGGTAACTTTGTAAGGATGAAAGTGAGCCGCTTTTAAAGCCCTACATACCGTTCGCTTGCTAACTCCTACATCTCGTGCGATGGTCCGTGTACTGACATTTGGGTTGTCGGTAACCATTCGTATTATGGGCGTAGCATCTACGCGTGGAGTTCGCCCTGTATGAAAAAAGTACTTAATGTAATGATAAAAAGACACAATATTTAAAATTGTATTACCAGAAAATCTTATAAAATATGTACCTGCACGCTTAATAGGTCTGAATTGCCCATGTCTTTGCAAACGCGTTGCCAGCCTTGTAAAAACCATATGACTTGGCCTTCTGCGTTCTGGGTATGTACGAGCATAAACTTTCGCAGCTACTTGCGGTCGTTCATTGCACTTCCCAAAAATGAGTACTCATGTCGTACATTTCCCGATTCGTGAAAACCATCTTGACACTAACGTGTTGCACGAGATGCGGTACCGAAGTGAGCTGAGACCAGACATGCTACGAACAAATGAATGTCGATCTTCAACCGATTTTCAATTGTTTCGTCAAAGCAGACGGTTCGTTCTCGACGGAACGTTCTCGTCGTCGTCGTCGT
The DNA here is from genome assembly GCF_000949405.1 of Vollenhovia emeryi. Lineage (NCBI taxonomy): Eukaryota > Metazoa > Arthropoda > Insecta > Hymenoptera > Formicidae > Vollenhovia > Vollenhovia emeryi. The sequence goes on from NW_011961701.1 coordinate 832, forward strand.
CGTCGTCGTCGTCGAGGAGGTGGTTTCCTGGTGGTCGTTGCCGTGGGCCACAGAGTTTTGCACACGCGGTAGAATCTCGCACTAACGGGATGCCGACTTAGCCTAGGGTGACCGATGGTTAAGCACCTTAACTTACGTCGAGGATCGCGATGTGGCCTATAATAGTGAACTCCAGGAGTCAGAGCTTATCTCGTCGTCGGGCAGAGGTTCGTTCTGTGCAGAGCTCAGAGAACTGAATGCGAATTTCGGGCTCCGAGGCCCGGCTTTTATACTGTCAGCTTATGGGGCAAGTGCGGAAGTGGTGATGGGCGGGGGCCCTTCGATCATTTTCCGAATTTATTAATTTGTACTTCAATTAGTACTCTGACTAACTTGAGTCGTGGTCAGCTTAAAAGGGGACCTCCGCTTGTCATTTTCCCGCTTACTCCTGATTAATTGCATTTTGCGTTCCCGAATAATTAACGCGCATACCAATCTCGTGTTTTTGCACATAGAGTTCCGCTATGCTGCTCCGAAGCGCGTAAACACGGAACGTTCCAGAATTTCGTCGCTAGATTCGCAATGATATTAAAAGTATTAATTTCCCGAGGTTTGGACGTGCGGTTTGCCGCGGCGGCTTGAAGTGGAGGCGCGTAGCGCCCTCGTACGTGGCTGAGATCAACGGTTCGTGTGGAGGTAGCTCCGCTCTTGAGAACCGTTGATGTCAGCGTTTCAATGGCTAAATTCTTAATATATATATGCATTTATTGTTTCCCCTCGGGGATTACAAGGCGTTTTTTTGTGGGAACGTGCCCAAACCTCTCACAAATCCGGCGTTTTTCAGGAACGTACCCAAACCTTTACACTTTATCCTCGCTAGTCGCTCGCGTTCCACCTCTCTCCGCTCCACCCTCGCTCTCTCGCTCGCCCTCGCTCGCTACCCCTCGCCCTCTCGCTCTCCTCTCCTCGCTCGCTCGCTCGCTCGCTCTCCCCCCTCGCTCGCTCTCCACCTCTCGCCCCCTCGCCATTCCTCTCCCGCATTCTCGCGCTCCCTCGCATCCTCTCCTCTCCCCCTATTGGACTTCCGTTTCACCTCATCCTCCTCTTTCATACCCTCTGTCTCTCTCTTTATTCTCTCCCTCTCCACCTCTCTCATCCATTCCTCGCCTTCTCCGTCTTCACCTAGCATTCTCATGCACACCTCCTGCCACGTTTCCTCTCTTTTTTCACTCCATTCCGCACTCTCCCACACATGCTCCCACGACTCTATCTCATTCTCACACAGTCTGCACTTTCTTTTTTCCTCCCCTTCCCAGTACCTTCCTTCCTTCATTTCGTTGCCTAATCTAAATCTTAACACTCTCCTCCATCTACTCTCACCCCATCCTTTCCTTAGGTATCCCGGAATCCCCCCCGAGGAGCGCCACCTTGTCGTGGTGGGGGGGCTTAGGCGGGCGATCGGCCGGGAGCCGTCAGTGTGCCGCTTTAGGCTCCGGCGGTTCCTTAGGTCGATCGTCCGCTGACCAAGAGCGCTCCGCTAGACCCTCCGTAACTCATTGCACGCCGGTGCTCCGGCAGAGTTGCGGGGGGTGGCTCTCCCGTCGCTGGGCTGGACGTGGTCCTGTCCCGGCGGCGGGGGA
>NW_011961702.1:0-2451 GCF_000949405.1 Vollenhovia emeryi
TTTTATGCATAATTACCAATACAATTTTTGTGTGCAAAAACTTATTGCAATTATAAAATTCTGTGTGTTTGTTTGTGTCTGACAATGAGTATGTGTGCGAGTGTGTGTGAATAGATTAAAAATGATTGAGTGAATGTAGTAATTGAATACGAATTGAAAACATAAGAATTTCAAATCGAGAAAAATATTGAGAACGATAGTGAGGGTTCCCATTTTAGATATAAAAGTTGTCCCCCGCCCCACCCACAGGGGTGGGGGTGGGGGGGTCAATTTTGGTATAATTCGATAGCTCTTTCAAAAATAGGAAATACGTATTTTTCCGTTTTCCAATCCACCCACAATTTCTCGGGATATTGAACCGTTCCGTGACTTTTAGACCACCCTGTATATACATATAGTCTAACTTAAAAATTAATTCCCTCTATGTATATCATATACTCGTATGTGAAACTTGCAAGTAATAAATTTATTCTCTCTGAATGCAATCCCATAAATGAGTATATAAAAGTAGCTGATTTCACAAATAGTATGTCATTTTGAAAATCAATAAATGCGATTACACCAGGAGATTGGTTGTGGATTACTAAGACCGTGAAAATGAGAGTGTCACGAGAGGGAGAAAAGGATTTGGAACGAAGGCGTCGTAGAGAAGCTCGACGTAAACAGAGAAGTGAAGAAGAATTGAACGAAGAGAGACATAGTGATATGAAATAAACGCAGAAATAAGCTCAGAAGAGGAAGAAGTCAACAGACATCGTGGAAAAGAAAGAACTGAGAAGTATGTATTAATAAATTCTATTAAAAATACATATTTTAATAAATTGTTTGTATTGATTAGATATTCGTCAAGAGCGCGTATGGTAAGATGTTGGAGAGGTTCGGAATCGAATAGAGGAGGAAGATGGAGAGGAGGAGGCTGGAGAGGAGGAGAATGCAGAGGAGGTGAATCGAGAAGAGGAGGCTGGAGAGGAGGTGAATGGAGAGGATGTAACTGGAGCGGAGGTGCATGGAGAGGAAGAGGATGGAGAGGATGTCAATGCAGTAGAAGAGGATGGAGAGGAAGGGGATATAGAGAACGAATAGGATCGAGAGGATATAGGAGACATTCAGGGCCTGATTTCATAGGCCCAGTTTATATTTTTAATAATCGAAATGTGGAAAATACTCGCGATTTCCCGCGGAGCCTTGTACTGCCAAGTGCTGAATCATTTGGACATATTTTAGGCCGTGTGGGGAACACTCCCACTATTGTATATGAAAATAATTGAAATGTAATTATGAATATATTAGGCGAATGTTCTTTTGAAGTTCAAATTGAAATAAAATATTTTCAAATATTAAATGTAATATAATAATATTTAGCCCTAGGCTACTTTATATAGAAAGCTAAATAAACAAATATCTCTCTCTCTCTCTCTCTCTCTCTCTCTCCCTCCATTTTTAATCTATTCACACACACTCGCACACATACTCAGACACAAACAAACACACAGAAACACACACACAGTCACTCTCCCTAATATATGTACATACCGACTTAATCTAAAATAATGTCTGATTTATTAAATAAATTAATTCTTGTTTATTTAATTAAATTCTATGCACAAATTAAAATCTTTTATAAATTTTTAATAATTTTTTAATTAGATTCTTTTTTTGATTTTTAATATTTTTCGACCTCTTTTTCTCTCTTCCTTCCCATCATCATCTTCATTCCTCCGCTTTTTCTCGTGTTCTGAAATTGCCCTTTCTTGATTTTCTTTCCTATCCTTTTCGTCTATTTTCTTATTTATCTCCTCTCTCTCCTCCCTCTCATATTTTTCTGCCGCTTCAATCAAACTTGTATCCCAACCGTCCTCAAATACTAAATTTTATATAAAATCATATATATTATTATTTTAATCCTTTTTTAATTTTTAAAATTATATATTCTTCCAAATTGAACTTACTTTCTTTAAAATTCTGCTCATCTTTATTCTTGTCCTGGTCCATTACGTTGCTCTTTCAAAATTAAAAATTAAATCAAATTTTGTAAACTGACAGCTCTTTTTAATATGTGAAAATAGCAATTATTATAATATCTTCTGTTATGACATACACTCGGCCAATCTCGCAAAATTCACACAATCGAATATCGATTTCCTGCGTATTTTCTAGGAAATTAATAATAATCTTTTGATTTCCCCTTAGGGTTACAATCTTAATTCTTATAACTACTTCTTATTTCTAAATCTTAACTTTATACCTTATTTCTATCTTACATCTAATTTCTCTACGCTTCAGGTTCGCGAGTTTCCTCGCTCCCCCTTTCCTATTCCTATACACACACACATACCTCCTCCTCTCTTGGACTTCCGCTTCCTCTCGCTTCTATTGTCCTTTTCTTTTAATTTATTCTAGTTCCTTTACTTAATTAACCATTGTTCATTCGTATTCTCCCCCCCTCTCTCT
>NW_011961703.1:0-2451 GCF_000949405.1 Vollenhovia emeryi
ATCTTACGAGACTTACTTGAAAATATTACCTGAAGAGGTATTTTATACGGACAATAATTTAGGTAAAAGATATAACGTTTTACTTAGAAAAGTTTGGACAGATGTTATGTATAAGAAAATTTATGACGAGATAAAATTGCCATGTGCCTTGGCATTCAAAAACTGTAAAGTTTCTGATACTGGATTTTTTATAACTGTAAACGGTAATTGCAAAGAATGCAACTGCATTTTCAAGGGATGCATCGTTAATAAACCATTACATCAAAAGAATGTACTCATGGAATGCTCCCTTGAGAACTTTGACGGTTCAATCAAGCATAAAAGTAAACGTCAATTGAAAGGACAGCGTCGCATCGAAATTTCGCGCGATATGCTTGACAGAAATATTTTACCATCGTTATGGCGACGTAAGGAAGCAGATAATATCATGGACTTCGGTGACCCGGAACCACCATATTTACCTAAATCAAATGTTTTACGTAAAGCAAAGGAGCATGAAAAGAACAAAGATCTGGGAATTAGTTTAATTGATCCAATTCAAAGCATAAGAAAAATGAAAAATGAATATCATGTTGGTCACATTCATAGTATTGGATTTGATCCATTTTTCGTCCATTATTGGACCCAGGAACAGATGATGATTTATTTAAAAAATTCCAATAACTTAAGTATCGATGCCACGGGCTCACTGGTTAAAAAACTTCGAAAAGTAAATGGTGAACTGTCAGCGCATATCTATTTATATGAGATAGTTGCAGAAACATCCAGTACAAAAATGCCTGTATTTCAAATGCTAAGTGAAGTGCAAAATACCAACGCAATTTTGTACTGGTTCAATGAAATTATAAGAATAGGGAGTACATACAAAGCAAATTTCCCCCTTCCCAAGCATATAGTAACAGATTTTGATAAGGATCTAATGGGGGCCGTGGTACGATCTTTTGGAAACTGTAAGAATTTAAAAGATTACTTACAGCAATGTTTTTATTACGTTACAGGTTTGCCGTATTGTTTACCATCATGTTGTTTACGATTGGACATTGCGCATTACATGCACTTAGTTGCACGATGGAAGGAGTTGAAACCATTACACCCAAGAGTTCGAACATTTTATTTGTTAATAATGGGTTATTTAACGAAAATAACTAATTTTAATGAATTTGAAAATACAATACGGAGTATCATTATTCTCTGTAATAGCGAAGGATATGGTCAAGACAAAAATGGATCGAATAGCCTAGGTCAGAAATCTTATGAATTTTTAAAAGAAAGAGTTCAAGATTCGAATTTATTAACACTAACGGAAAAGTTAACTAAATCCGAAAAGGAATCCGGAAAGGAATCCGAAAAGGAATCCGAAAAGGAAATCAATATTGACGATGGAAATGATGCAATTAATGATAATAACATTGATAAGTGGGTACAAAATTTATTTCAGGAAATTAGTCAAAAGATCTCTAAAACAGGCGACGATATTAATATTTATTACACCCCTTTATTAAAAAAATTGTTCCATACTTTCCGCTGTACACTGCGGTAATGCTCGATGCATTTAAATGCTCAAAATATAGTGCTACTTCTGCAGCCGTAGAAGGGGAATTCAATGATCTAAAGAATAGAGTTTTAAAAAATGATTTGAGACCTATGAGAGTAGATAAATTTGTAAGCCTACATCTGAAATCATTTTCCGGAAGAGCAAAGCTGGCTGCAGCAGTTCAAGAAAATGATTGTATGACGGAAAATAAATCACAGCAACGCAATAACACTTCTTTGATTACAGAGTCTACAACAGAATCTATAATTGAAACAGAGGAAAATCGTTCAAGTTCTTTCCCTGAAAAAGAAGAAATAAATGACTTATTATTTGAACAAAATTGGAAAAATAAAAATGTTCCCACTAAGATAAAGCGTTCATATATACAAGGAAGACCTGATTGGAATACTATTAGTATTGCTAAAAATGCTGTTGGAATCACGATTTTGAAAAACGGTAACCTTTGTCCGGCATTATCGGAAAAGAATTTAACGTATATAGTTCAAAATACTTGTGGATTTGACAGCTTAGTCCATATATTTGCAAGTGCAACAATGTATGAAACTTTCAATAATATTTTGAAAACAGAATCGACAGAAATCTTTTCATTTATTAGACAATATTTAGAAGAAGGACCAAGCAAGAAAATTTATAAAAAATGACTAGAACTATTAAAAAAGGTAGACTTTTTTATTCGAAATGGAACAACTTCTGACATCATGATTATTGATGCTCTTTCTAATATAAATACCTTATGTGAGCAGGTATTTAATGAAAATCCGAGTTACAAAATGAAAAATACATGCGACGAATGTCAGAACAGTAAATCTCGATCCGGAATTATTTTACCTATTCAAACAAAAATAATAGAAGAATATGGGTACACAAAGTTACAAGAAGCCATTACAAACTATGTG
>NW_011961704.1:0-2452 GCF_000949405.1 Vollenhovia emeryi
AGCTCAGTATCAGAGTCTCCCAGCCCTGATGAAGCAGACTGCAACGCCTGCGAAACGTCGGCACCACACTGCAAACGGACGCGGCAACCATCCGGAAGCCATGAAGACTAAAGAAGACAACAGCCGCGAAAGCCTGAAAGCCAAGATTTTATTTGTATTGCGACGATTATTATCTCTTTCTTTTCTTCCGTCCTCCCGTTATACGTGGACGAACGGATGTTGCCGCCCCGCTCTCGCTGTCGCGCACGGGTGTTAATCGGAGGTGCGCGCCGACGACGGGAATGCGGTAGCCGGGCGCGAGGAGCGGGATGCGGACGGATCGAGTCGTCGTCAAAAACCAGGGGGGAAATGATAACGCGCCGGAAAGGAGCAGGATCTCGGTAACTCCGCGCGTACCGTGCCGAAAGCCGAAGGCTCGACGCGACAAACGAAGCTTGGGCGCCAGACGCGGTCTTTCACGCGTCACGTCGCGATATCCGCGAAATCGCACGAACGATCGGTATCGGCCTTCGTCACGGGCAGGCTAGCTCGCCTAACGGTAGAGGGGCTGGGCGGTGGTTGACACCGAAAGATTCCAGAGGCCACGGAACTTAATTACTTATCACGACGGACGAGACACACGAAGAGAGAGACTGTTTGAGAAATTTCCTCACTTTCGAATCTCGTCATGAGATCGAATGATCGCGAAATCTCCGTGAGCGCTGCGAGTGGATCGGGGGGTGAGAAAGGACGTGCAACGTGGCGAGAATGACTACGATTCCGTTTCTTATAATGAGTTGAACGTTTAATCGTATGTACACTATATACAGTTGAGAGTTACTGAGGCGTATGATTGAGGTGAGCGAGTCCGTCGAGCTCTCTTGTTCGCACAAGACCGTCGGGGATGTGCCGCCCGTTGAGCCGGTGGCCGGCTACAAGCGAGCGTGCACGTACAAAATGAGAGACCTTTGCGCAGAACACCGATTCACTCGATTTGAGCACTTAACTAATGAGTCTGTCCCGGGTGAGCACTAATTGTCAATGTGAGCTAGCACTGAGATAGCACTTGTCCCTTGAGCGCGAGCACGATAATTTTGTCAGCCGATGCGAACACCACTTACTACGACGACTTTCACACGACTACTCAGCTCTCTGAGCTTGCGCGCAAGCCCTCGAGCCATGTTCACGGGCCCGTCACGTGCTCGTTACCCGGTCGCGCGGTCGCGCGCGCGGTACCACTAGGCCTTGAGAATAACCGTGAGATGGCGAGGGCAGTACAACTGAGATAACTGGAGGAATCTCAAACAGAGACGTACACGAAAGAAAACTCGAAAAATAATATAAATAAAATCGGGTTTAATGTAAAGCGGCGTTAACAAGCCGGTTGAGTGGCCGCAATGACGGCCGGCGTCGCATGCGAAAATGATACAAGCCCCGAGATCGGGGGAACAACTCGCCGCGATACTCTAAGCGATACGGAGCAATCCGGCGCGAACTCAACGGCCGAAAGGCCCGGACGCGATAAACCCTACCCGAAAGATACGGATGCATTCACATAAATTGCCTCGCGAACGGTACGACTACCGTCGCACATGCGGCACTCGGCCGGGGCGCTTCGCCTGCGAGACTGGGTATTCGGGCCGACGGATCGGCCCGTCTTACAACGACGTGCAATTCCACGCCGGGCAGTCCCCGACGGCTAACTACGACGAGCCTTTCGCTCTCTCCCGGCCGCGCCGGTCGGCAGAGGATCCCGCTCCGGACGTACCGTCCGTACGAAACCAGCCACCGACAGCGGCGGAAGCGGCACGGGGTATCGCAGACACTCACGCAGCCGTTTGCACTTTCTCGGTCGCCGCGGCTCTACGGCGGCGTACCCTCGCGCCACGCATGCACGCGACACTCTCGCGACATGCGTACCCCGCGTGATCTCGCGCGACGCAACCCTCGCACCGCGAATCTCCAAATCGGCTCCGACTACTCCGCGCGATCGCGAGACTCGACTCACATACACTCACTCACACACACAATCGAGACCTGTGCCCTGCAGGCTCCGGGGACCGCGGCTGCTTGTCGTCGCGACCGGTACACCAAGGAAAATCTAAAGCCGACGGGCCGTAGCCCGGGTAACACCAATCGCGAAATTTTCCCGGCGACGACAGAGCAACACGGGCCCGGACGCAATCGTACGGGGCGAAACGGACGGAGGAGGATCTCACCGGCACCTCGGCTCTCCCGGAATCGTCAGGCTCGCTCGGGAACTCGCAAGTCGTCGGGAATACTGCGGTAGCGGCAGACCGGGGTCCTCACTCTAACAAGTTCGGCAACAGGCTGTCTCCGAATTTCCGCGATCGCGGATCGATAGTTCGGGCCCCCCCCCCCGCGGCTGCTCACGCGAGGCGCGTGCCCCGCGGCCAATCGCGCGACGGCACGCGACAAACGCCGGCAGCGATATCACGAGACACGGTAGTGT
>NW_011961705.1:0-2452 GCF_000949405.1 Vollenhovia emeryi
TTCGGCCTCATCACTCCCCACCTCCGCTTCTATCGATCTCTCGAACCTCCCGTCCAATCCTCTTCCTTCTCCGTATCGATTCTCGGTCACCTCTGTTCTCCCCCACCACTTCCGTCCTCTCCGTTCCTGATTGCCGACTCATGCCAGCTCCTCTCACTTTCCACTTCAGTTTCTCTCCTATCCTTCACTTTTTCTTCTCTCCTCCATTTCCACTGTCACTTCTCCGTCTCCTCTTTCCATCACCTCCTCCGTCTCCCGATCACTCCTCTCCAGCCTTTCCTTTCACTACCTTTTTCACTCCGCCTTCTCACTGTGTCTTTCCTCCTCGCCATCTTTACCCCTTCTCCTCCATATAATTCTATTATTTATTCATATTTATGCGTAAAAACCTTTTTACCGGGAGTTTTTATTACTGATATAATACTTATATGTACTTAATTTTCCTAGGTAGTTACTATTTTTGTCTAAGCACTTTTCCTATTGGGAACTAACCTTTTTATACCTTCTGCATAAAAATTCGCCGTTTGAGAGTTTAATAAATTTAACACTGTTCACTTTTAACTCTGTAGTTATCTTGAACCATTAAAAACCTTTATTCCTTGAGATAAACAAAATCACTTAAATCATCTGGTGCAAAGCATATCCACACACTGCTACCTGTATTATTTAAAAAATTTAGTAGACGTTAAACCAAGTAATTTTATATATTTTCTTATCTCAAGAAATGAATTGATTCGTAAAGATTCAAGGAGTAAGAAGTTGAAAGCAGCTGTGTTGAAGTGGGTAAACTCATGAACGGTGGATTTTTATGCAAAGGGTATAAAAAAACCTTGTTTCCTTTGTAAATGTTAAAAATGAACAACAGTAACTGTGTAGAAAATAAAGCAGATATGTACAATTGTCATAAAAGTAATGAAAGTTTGTATTAGTTTATTTTTTATGTTTAACTGGTCCTTATTTTTTATATGCGCCTTGTATTATAGAAATATGAATCTAAAGAAAAGAAATAATAATAAATCAAATTGAAATTTAAACGCCCATTGAATTAGGACCTGGCAAGGTGGTGGCCATTAAATAGCTTAGTGAATCCATATACCGTATTTTTCCTACGCCGCGCTGTACTGTGCGCCGTTACTATCGGACATATAACACAGATTTTCTCCTCGGTAGGATCATTCTCGTCAGTGAATTCACATGTTCTAAAAATCGCAGAGCGATTAAATTATTTTAATTTAATTTTAATGCTATACTTAGCATTATAAATATCCCCTTTCCCTTATTGAATTAAAATTCTTATTGCGAAAAAAATCCTGGTTGGGATAATATTTTTCGCAATAAGAATTTTAATTCAATAGGGGAAAGGGTAAATTTACAATGCTAAGTATAGCATTAAATTTAAATTAAAATAATTTATAAAAATCGCTCTGCGATTTTTAGAACATGTGAATTCACTGACGAGAATGATCCTACCGAGGAGAAAATCTGTGTTATATGTCCGACAGTAACGGAGCACAGTACAGAGTAAGAAAAATACGGTATATGGATTCACTAAGCTATTTAATGGCCACCACCTTGCCAGGTCCTAATTCAATGGACGATAAATTTCCATTTGATTTATATCTAAATAGGACAGAGAAATATTCATCGTTGAAATAATATTACCTTGAGGTTCATTGGGATTATTAGTATACCTCCGTCTTCGTTTCCGTCGCCGACGTAGAATATTTCCTTGTGTAATATCAACATGATTAACTGGTAACCAAAGAAAAGTAAATATTTTTTAAATGCAAATAAACATAAAATAACAAAGCAACAAAATAATTTTAATAAGAAATTGTGTTTTACAAACAAAAAGAATAACTTATCCTTAAACAGTATATAGTAAAGTAGTAATTATCTAAATTTTACCGGTTTTTATAGCCCCTTCTGTATGTAAATCTGCACAAATTTCATCGTCATTATCATCTGTAAAATTATTTACATAAAAAATCTTAAAATAATAAAAGTTATAGTTTGATGAAACCTAGAAATTTGTCTATAATATTAAATTTAGAAATGAGTTATGTAATAATTGTAAAAATAATAATAATATGTATTGTAAATAACGTAATATTATAAATAAAATCTAATTTATAAATGCTTACCTATTGACAGTGTCATATTGTGTTGCTGACGTCCGGCATCCTCATTAAATACCTGTAAAAATTCTCTTAACGAGTAGATACCAGTAGATAAATAACTTTCAGCTTCTAGTATTTTTGCACTTTTATATTATTTTGTTGAACCGACAGCGATTTCTTGTAACTTGTAGACCATTTACTAAACGATCATAATTGATTCCTTGATCCATAATTAGTTTCGAGACGTTATCTACCAAAATTATTAATTTCTTACACTAGGAAATATTTCTTAATACATTTAAGATATTATACATATACACATATACAGGGTG
>NW_011961706.1:0-2453 GCF_000949405.1 Vollenhovia emeryi
TTGAGATCGGACCGTAATCATTTTGTTCCCGGTTGTTCGAGTCGAGAGAACGATAAATATGAAGCAGGAAGCCTGGAACAAGTCTTTCACCCGAGAAAATCGCGAAAAATCAACTTTTTTGTCAAAAATCAACGTATTTAAATAACAATTGCTGCGCAGAAAGAATTCCAAAAAGATTAACCGTTGCAAAGTTACAATAAATTGTTTATATGGTATAGAATCCGATGTAATTAAGGGTATAAAAAAGACTCGAAGGCTCTACGCCTTATAGTTCTCGAGATAAATAAAAATTAAGAAACCGCTTATTTTATATTAAAAGTTCACCAGGTACTAATGCTGAATCCGCCAAAATCGGCATTCGAACTTGAGCATTTAGCAGGATTGCCACCTACCTCAGTGTATTACCTTGAATGCATATGCACCCTGAGGAAGTCTTATTGAGTGCTCAAGGCTAGCGGACCCGTAGTATCTAATCAGGCGGCATATAGAATATCATAAAGGAAAATATAAGGTGACCGTATACATCAACTTCCGGACCTTCAAGATAGCCTTAGGTGTCTGGACTGCAATACGCATCATCTTCTGTGCACATGGCCTGCATGCCCCTCCATTCTCAACCACCTCCACCAACCACCAGACGAGGCCCACGAAGAGGAAGACCAGAGTTGAGCGGTAACATCCAACGAGACTAGACGTGTCATGCTCAGAGTTGAGCGGACATTCAAAGTGACCAGACGTATTATAAGAAGACATCAGCAGCAGCGAACTTAGCTGAGGACTTAGAACCATCGACATCTCTCGAGCCCCCTTGAAGTCTTAGTGACCAGCATCCCACGTAGCAGTGGCGGACCAGAACCCTGCTGACGAATACTCTGGAAGACGTTGCTTGCTAGAATTCGGCAAGGACCCTTCAGTTAATTATCGAGAGACGCCAGCCTCTTCAAGCTGCATCAACCGCCTTCACTCCGTCGGGCATTAATCGTAAGCCTGTCGTCAATCTGCGAATTAATTTTAAGTAAGTCTAGTATTCAGCTTTTGTACTAAACATTTATATAAAGGAAAGATTATTAAAATTTTTATATTCCTCTATAACTATTGAGAGTTGAATTATATTAGAATTAATTATAAAAGTCCATTAAGATTATAATCCCTCTTATTAATTATCTATATATTTTAAAGAATTACTTCAAGAAGATAAGAATTTCAAGGTTATTTTGAAATATTTCAAGGTTATTAGAAAGAATAATTCAGACTTTCAAGGTTGCTTTGAAGAATTGTTCGGAATGTCGAGGTTGTTTCAAATACACGAGCTATAAAGATTAATGCACAAAGGATATGAATTAATGGTGATATGACATAAGTTCCGAATTACTAACATAATTTAAGAAGAAAATCCCATGGAAAACCTATAAGTTCATAACTCCATATAACCCTCGTTCCTTCCGTTGTGACCGTGCCGGAAGTTTTTCAGTGAGTTAGTAAAATATTAAAAATTAAATCACGCACTCGGAAATAAAGATTGAAGTGAATTATTATAGTTGAGAAAGTGTCTCAAAAGGGGAAGCGAGAGAGCCAGAAATCTCGAAATGTGACTAAGTTCCAGGGATTTTCTCTCGCGGACCCAGAGTGGCATTCTCTCAATTTTTTTTATTACGTTAAAATCAAGAATTTAAGAATTAAAAGTGCGTCTAAAAAGACAGCTCGGTAATATTTTTATCCAAAAGAGTTGAAGTGATTGAAAGCGAGATCCTTCTCCTGTTCTAGCCATTAAAAATATATAAAAGAGTGGCTATCCCTGACCATCCCCTTTGTATACATTTATTTACTAACATTATTCAATAAGTTTCCGAGGACGAAGGAAAAACCCGTCCTCAAGTTTGGCAGCTGTCAGTGCGTAAGCTAGTAAGTGGAAATCTGACAGAATTTTATTATATGATTTTACATGATTTTCCATGATACTATGCGATGCTATATGATTTTATATGATTTTATTACGATTTTTATATGATTTTATTTGATTTGATACTATTTTATATGACTATATAAGATTTTATATGATTTTTATACGATTCTATTCTATCTCATATGATCTAATACCATTTCATTTGATTTGATACGATTTCTATATACGATTTTACATTTTATTGAATTTAATACCATTTGCTTTGATTCTTTACGATTTTATATGATTCATATACATGATTTTATACAACTTAATATCATTTTGTATGCTTTAATACGGTTTTTATACATGACTCAATACATTCAATACGATTTTACATAACTCTATACGATTCTACATGATTTAATTCTATTTGAGATGATTTAATGCTATTTTATATGATTTAATACGATTTTATACAATTTAATGCGAGTCCATATGATTTTATGTTACTTTACATGATTTAATACATGATTTCTATGCGATTTTATATGAATCTATATGTTTTTTA
>NW_011961707.1:0-2453 GCF_000949405.1 Vollenhovia emeryi
TGCCGGAAAATACTGTTCTCAGATGGAGGAAATGCACCAGCAATTACGCTTTAAGCAATAAAAACCTGTAATATGCATATTGCTTTATGATAACGCTCGACCACATGTAAAGGACGAGGGCTGAGGGGCAAAGGGCGAGAGCCGAGCGTCGAGCAGCGAACGACGCGGGGCGGGGGGCGAGCGGTGAGGGGCGAGCGGGGAGTGTATACTGAAGCTCGCTGCTCGCTGCGTGACAACTTTTTTTCGGCGCGTCGCTCCACCTCTCGCTATTAGATGATGCCCCACCGTTGCCTGCCGAGTCCGGCCTGCCGCCTTCTACGCTCTCATTCGCTCAGACATTAAAATTAATTTCTCGATAACTATTGCAAATTTTGCAAAATGGTATAGGAATTTTCTATTCAGTTTGCCCCGGTCTATCTGCCATTTACGGGTGATACGGGTACTAGGACACACCCTGTATATACTTTTATATTAAGTAAAGTATATAGCGCTTTTAACTATCCTTTTAACTACCCTTTTACCTATTTATCCGTTCTTTTTACGTATCTTCTATTTTATCCTCTCTGTTCTATCTCTATTCTACATTAAATCCATTCAATCATTCATATTTCATTTTTGGAAATGTATATAATTGTAACGTGCCGTTAACAACAAAGCACTTTCCCCCACCGCGCACAAGTCCCCCGGCACCACTCCGTCCCGCACCTACAACCGACGGGTATATAAGCCGGCGAAAAACCACCGAGAGCACCAGATCCCGACCTGTGAGCTGAACAGGTCTACCCACGGCGACGACGTGCTGAGTCCGAGCCGTTTCCGAACTCGCGAGCTGAGCGAGAAACCGACCCGCCTATGATCCTGGCGCGTGCTGAGCGCCTGCCCGAGAACCGCGAGTTGAGCGGGAGATCCCTGCAGATCCGAGTCACGCGTTGAGTGGCCATCCTCTCCGTAGGCTATCGCGAGCTGAGCGAAGCTTACAATCCTCGCCATGTACTGAGTGGCTCGACACCTAACCTCACCGAAGCGCGAACACGAGCTGTCACCGGCGAGCAGACAGCATACCGCGCCGACACCGAACGTACCGCGCCTGCGCCGCCCGCACTGAACCGCCGTACCGCGCCGCGTCCGAGCGAACCGAGCCGCGCACGAACACACCGGTCCGAACCGATACTACCGCGCCGCCGCCGACCGAGCCGACCAATCGATCGCCGTCGCGCACGGAGGATCTATATTTCAAAGCGCTCGTGCGCCAGATTGTAATAGCGAACCACCGGCAGCACGGAACTAGTTATAAGGATAATTGTAAGATAGTCATAAGTCGTTCATGTAGAATAAGTTGTAAATATAGTTCAGTAGTTAAGGTTAAACCTGACTCTCTATCTTTTCGAGACACCCACCGCCGGACCCTAGAATTCCCGCGGCTATCCGTCGCACATTAATTAACAATTCGAACGGTCACATAATTATTGTCTTTACTTTTGTATCAAAGAAAATAATTATGTACATTTTCTCCCGATGAAAGAGACTATCACCTTCTCGCGGTTTTCGTCGGGCAACAATGTGTACGTTTACTCTATTTACAAAAACTGTATTCTTCTCTTCAGTCATTGTCGCCTGATACATTTTTACTTTTTACTGGAGAGAATCCTTCAATTCTTGTTCATCGTTAAAAATTAATGCAAATTAATAGATTTTTAATACAAATGTGTACTATTAATAAAATTATCGTAAATCATCTTTTTAATCAATTATTTTAAAATATTAACAGATGATTTCTTTACAAAAAGACGTACACGTTGGCCAAGAGTGGACACCTATCATTCTTTTTATTTTTTCTATCATTTTAATTATTTCATTAAGACATGGTAGTGTCTCATACATAAAACAGACGCGAGATGATATAGACAAGCCAAGCCGCTAGCCGTTACATCGAAAATTGTTAGCTGAAACGCATGTAATGCGTGCTAGCTATATTCCATTATAGCGCGGAGAAAAAAGAGACATATACGTCTGTCCTCTTCTACCGCCGAAGCCGACCGAACCGCGCCGAGCCGCGCCAACCAGCCCGCCGTCCGCTACACGACCGCGTGATTGTGTGCGTGCCGGGGGCGCCCCACCACGCGCCATCCTCCACTACCGCGGTGGCTAGGTGGCAGAAACGCAAATCTGAAATCACTACCGGCGGCGATAGAAAACAAGCGGAAGAACAACTCCCCCGTCATTCCTCTTCAAAATGACCTTTTATTTGGTTATTTGGAAGCGAAATGTCGGGCGAGTTATTCTTCCGTTTCTTGTTTTCTATCGCCGCCGGAGGTCCTTATATACCCTCGCCACTGAATTTTAAGTGCGAGTTCGTAGTCTGCGTGGTAGCCGCCTAGTGGCGGCGTGCCGAACCGATGCAGTGTCGCTGACGCTCGCTCTGGCATTTGCAGAAGCGGCGCCGCGACGCGTAG
>NW_011961708.1:0-2454 GCF_000949405.1 Vollenhovia emeryi
GATAAAAGTAAACCATCTAATCTAATGTTTAGTCACAATAATCATTTTTTACTTTTATAATTCTAATGTTTATTTAAATTTATCTTTTTATTTTAATCTAATGTCTAGATGTAGAAAAACCGTAAATATATTATGTTAAACTTATCTCCTTCAATTCTAATTTATTTCTAAAGACCTCACCCCCCCTTCGTTTCCCCTTTGAGAGTGCACAAGGTCCGTCCCAGGGTAATAGGGATTAATTTCCTTGACCCGAAATAGGACCTGCGATCGCACCGCTCTTGGAAATAGTCATAGTGTCCTCGCGGACATTGACCTTTTCAGAGCCCTAGAAAAGTGCGTTCGGCTCGCTTCCACGCGCCTCCGAGCGTGTTAGCGAGATATCAAATTGCTAGTTACGTCATTCCATACCTCCTCGTCAGGAAGCCCTATCCTTCGGCTCCCGTTAATCTCTATTTCCCATATCTCCATTTTCCAAGAGGTTTTGACGTAACAATACGCTGAAAATTTTTTAAAACTCTTGACCGAAGACTATACGTCAAGCGTTGCTCGGACAGCTTTAGAAACTCAAGCCCGTAAAAAAAGACAATCAACTGTAGTTCTTCCATCGAAAAATGATATTCAGAAACTTCAAGTGTAGGTATCTCCGTGACAAATTGAGGAAAAATTATAAAGCTTTGAATGAACAATTTTCGAAGAAAGCTTGGCATGATTTAGCTGCAAGTGCTCTTATTTCTATTCAGTTGTTCAACCGACGTCGGGCAGGCGAAATTGAAAGAATCTTAATTAAAGATTTTAAAAATCACCAAAAAATTGATGAAAACACGGTTGGCGAGGCTTATTTAAAATTTTCAATCGAAGAAAAACGGGCTGCTCAAAAATATGTACGATTCACAATTCGAGGAAAATTAAACCGTACAATACCGGTATTATTGCACAGGGAACTTTTAGTGTGCTTAGAACTTCTTTTAAAGAACAGGCATTTGGTAAACATAAATAAAAACAACCCGTATTTGTTCGGTATCCCGGGTTCGTTCAAGGGAGACTATAGGTACCTCAGAGCCTGTGAACTAATGCGCAAATTTTCAGAGGAATGCGGTGCTGAAAAACCGGGTACTCTAAGAGGAACTATATTGCGAAAACACATAGCTACGATGTGTGTAAACTTTAATCTTTCCGAGAATGAAGTGTCTGATCTCGCTAGCTTTTTAGGCCATGCCGACCGTATACATAAAGAGCATTATAGGCAGCCTATAATAACGAGAGAAATATTGCAAATATCGAAATTGTTAGAAGCTGTACAAGGAAAGCAGAACGATTCTGAAGATGACTCGGACGATGGTAGTGAGATAATGCCTAATATGAACAAACCTGATAGTACTACCTCAGATGTACCCAATGAAAGCGTTTTTATTGATAATCATGAGGGAAATTCTGCAACATCACCTGCTTCCCAGCATTCGAATTATAGTAACTCATCTGAATCCGAAGAGGATTTTTCTGAGATTCTTACAGAACCCACAAAGAAAAAACAACAAAAAAAACGATCAAGTAAGTATAAATAAAATATTCATATATGTTCGTATATAATATATACATATATATCAATAATCATGTATTCCTTCTTTCAGCTTCACCGTTTGGAAAATGTAGCCGCGTTCGGTAGACGGAAAAAGAAAAAGAAGTTACATTCCGAGCTTTTCAAACGTATATTATTTCGAAAACTTTACCCTCTTTTCAACAAATTCAGGACGTAATCGATGATAATCCAAAAGTGTTTAATCGGAATATTGCAACCATTAAAACATGGGTCAGTAATCAAATAAAAAAAAAACGCGAAGTAGAAAGAGACAACTGCGTAGTGACTGCGTATTGCTAAATAAACGTTCGGAAATAACAGCATTACATTATGCGTAGATGTTCAGCAGATATAGCAGTTTTGTCATTATAGCAGCATTGTCATAGTAAGTGACAAAAATTGAAGACTTCTTCAGTGTACGTACCAATTAAAAAACAATTGTTCCTTTTGTAGAGAGAGATATATATGTATAATATGTATACAGGGTGAGTAATTTTAATTTATCACCCCTAATTTGTCCGAAACATTTTGTTCTCAAATTAAAACCAAATAAGTTATTAGGGGTGATAAATTAAAATTACTCACCCTGTATAATATATACGACCGGTTACGGAGGACTAAAGGTATTTTCTGCAACCCTTCCGTAAAAGGATTCTTTTGTGTTTAAAGCTGTTTAAACTGTTACAACAAAGTCCAAACATGTAAATAGTGATTACGCTTACTACGTGATCTATCTTACTATTCTTCGATATTTAACGTTAAATTGAAAATCTGTATTAATAAAGAAAAAGAAAATAAGACAGGCGTTGAAAGTCAACGTACCTGTCCCTCGCAGATCACATATTGTCACGTCTGTATGTGGTTCCATGTAATTATAA
>NW_011961709.1:0-2454 GCF_000949405.1 Vollenhovia emeryi
TTAAGATACTTTTTAATTTTTTATACTTTTAATTTTATAAAAGTAGTTGTAAGATATTTATAAGATACTTTTAAGTTATTTTTGGTAAAATAATTGTATTTTTATATATTAAAAAATTTATAATTAGTAAAAAGAGTTTTTCTTTCTCTTCCCTTTCCCAAGTATATATAAGTATAACAAAATATAACATAATAAGAAGCAGCGAGAAAACGCGAACCATGATAGACATGAACGAATCGTGATAGGCGCGAACGAGAAATCGCGAAACGTGATAGTCGTGGGCGCGACAGGTGGAGCGATAGGGCGAGAGAGGATGTGAGGAATAGGATGCGAACGGGGAGAGAAGGAAATACGAGCGGAGAAAAATAGACATCGTTTCAATATATGTAGGATGGTATATATATGAACTTTATTACAGAAAAATAGTCAGTTCACAGAGTTCACAGAGATCGTTCGAAAACCTTTACTCTCCGCTGTCCAAGACCGAAGTGTCTTTGTTCCCTCGCAATGCGCGAGATGCGTCGCCGCGATCCGTCTCTCTCTTCATCGCGAACGCTCTCTTACACCGATCTACCGTTACTCTATAGCGCACGCCGGACAATACTCGATGGCGGGAATGTTACAAAACTTAAAATATAATTAAACGATTACACTTAATCCTACATATATAATGTATATTTATTTTAAAGCAATCCATATACTACTTTAATTTATTTTACAAATACCTTACAACTACTTCTTCCTCCAGGCTTTTCCTATATAACTTATTTATTTCATACTCCAGTTGATTAACAACAAACGTCTCTAGACAGTCTCTACATAAGAATGCCGGGATGGCATTCATTATAAATTTACGACACCCGTAACAATACGATTTCAATGTCGATATGTACTGGACTGGGGCACAAAATCCGTGCCACGCGGTTTTCGATACGTAATTATTCGGTCTCCCCATGTTGTTGTAACAATCGCGGCACAGCCGCAGTTTATCTCCGTCGTCGCTCATGAATACCTCTTCGTTGCCTGCAGATGTTATGCATAACCCCTGCATAAATGTAAGGTAGGCTTCGTGATATTCAGGTATGACCCCGTCTATGGGGCCATACCACTCCAACCTCTCCGCCTCGCTCCTATCATCAACGGGAGGCCGCATGGTTCTGTAAACATTAATCTCATTATGATCAACCTGAGTGGTGACGAGCTTGATCTAAAGAATAATTTGAACTTACCTATTTCTTTGTGTTAAAAATAAATTTCTTCAGATTAAAAGCTGCGAATCGTCTTGGCTGTTTCTTTCCAGATGATTTCTCCTACTGTGGTAGTCAGATTAAAAGCTGCGAATCGTCTTGGCTGTTTCTTTCCAGATGATTTCTCCTACTGTGGTAGTTTGTAGGCTTTCGGGCCATTTATATATGTCACATTCATATCATTTACCCCATCCCGCACCCCATCTTTGTCAGCAGGTCTGTGCGGGTGCTTGATCCCAAGGAAATTAATATGCACACCCTGGCGTCTGCGCTAATCAAGACGTCTCCGACAATATCTATTACATGTAACTCTGCATCTAGCGAATAATGTCTCTGTCAAAACTGTGTATCAGCGCTTGATCCTCTGTCTCATCCCGCGTCTACCATCAAGACATTCCCGGTGATATCTGTTACATGTTGACGCAGTAGGTGCGAGTATAAACGCCCCGAACTCTCTGACATCATGCACCTTGATAAGAAAGTTGCTGTCAGCAGCCAGGTTTCGGTGCTTGACCCAAGTCGCTCTGAGCAGTCGGGCTTCGACGCTCGATCCCAATTTTTAATGTACAAATATGTCAATGATTTTTATTTTTATTCCCAAACCCCTCATGATTATGAAATAAGTAGGTTGCATAGGAAAAAGCTTGGAGGAAGAGGTAGTCATAAGGTATCAAGATAGGCGCGAACGAGAAATCGCGAAACGTGATACATGTGAGCGCGACAGGTGGAGCGATAGGGTGAGAGAGGATGCAAACGAGGAGAGAAGGAAATACGTGTGGAGAAAAAATAGACACTGTTTCAATATATAATATATATTTTGCTTACAACAATTTTTCAATATATAATATATATTTTGCTTACAACAATTCATAACACATGTTGTTACAAATTTTTATGGTTAGACCACCACTTGTAAAGTTTAAAAACATTTTGTAAAGCGCAATTTGTTACATGTTTCTGGCAGTGAAAAGTATGTGTAACATCCAATTTATTTAGAGATGGTATGTCCTCGTAGTCTACATCAATAGTTTCAATATAGATCTCCTCTCGCGTCATCCAAGAGCATATCCTTCAACATTCTCGTTTTTCGTGTTCCTTGACGTAGACGAGAAACGGTGTCTCGAGATCATCATCTTCCATGCCGACCACAGCCGTTGTAATCAGATTTCTAGCCCTGCTGTATGGAATCATTCCGTCTTCCCATCGC
>NW_011961710.1:0-2455 GCF_000949405.1 Vollenhovia emeryi
AGGAGACGGTAGGCCGGACTCGGAGGGCATTTAAGAAAATCGATCGATGAACGGGAGGTGGAGCGACGCGCGAGATACACCGTGGTGGAAAAAACCTAGGCCCGGAGGGGAGCGCGACGCGGGCGGCGAGCGCGGCAGCGAGCGCGAGCAACGGGCGACCCGAAACATAAACATAGTATCTCGCGCGTCGCTCCACCTCCCGCTCATCGATCGATTTTCTTAAATGCCTTCCGAGTCCGGCCTACCGTCTCCTGCATCCTCATTCGCTCAAACGTGTAAATTAATTCCTCGATAACTATTGTTACTTTGTACCGCGGTACATGATATTTCTCCTTAGTTTAACCCAATCTACCACTATTTTCAAGGTGGCTACTTTTGCAGACACCCTGTATATTATGTGTATATGTGTATACAGGGTGTGTCCTAATACCCGTATGTCCCGTAGATGGTAGATAAACCGGGGCAAACTGAATAGAAAGTCCTATACCATTTTGCAAAATTCGCAATAGTTATCGAGAAATTAATTTTAATGTCTGAGCGAATGAGAGCGTAGAAGGCGGCAGACCGGACTCGGCAGGCAACGGTGGGGCATCATCTAATAGCGAGAGGTGGAGCGGCGCGCCGAAAATAAGTAGTCACGCAGCGAGCGGCGAGCGGGGAGTGTATACTTTTCTCGCCTGCCGAGTCCGGTCTGCCGCCTTCTACGCTCTCATTCGCTCAGACATTAAAATTAATTTCTCGATAACTATTGCGAATTTTGCAAAATGGGATAGGACTTTTCTATTCAGTTTGCCCCGGTCTATCTACCATCTACGGGACATACGGATATTAGGACACACCCTGTATATATACATTTTTTCTTGCCTCTAAATTCCAAGATTAAAATATATTTTATGTGTCATCACGAATAAGTTCTGTCCTAGTGTACGCGCCGTCCACGTGTTGCGTCTATATATAGTTTTATACATTATAAATAATTTTATAATTATTATTTATTATTCATAAATTATAATTATAAATTATTATTATTATGTATGTATAATGTAAAGCGTTATTGTATAATATATAAATACATCCATTTACATAAACATTCACCTATACAGTTTCTAATCTTATATTTTCATGTAATTCAAGTATCGATATTGATGATATCGATATGGATACATTCGATATTTTTCTGTATCGATATTTGCGTTCACGATACATTTCGATACGTTGTATCGATACTTTCGGGTCGTATCGCCCATCTCTACTTGCGCCCATAGTGTAAGGATTACATGGTGTGCTCAATTGCCTGGGGGAATTCGGGTAATGACGTCACTCGTGTCGAATTGTGTAAACAGAGTAGCCAACGTCTAGAAGTAAAACATTTTGGTATTGTAATATTGGCACATGTTCATGCATCCTTGTCACACTCATGCCGCTTATGCTACTCGTATTTAAGTACGGTACATTGTTTTGTGGTAAACAGTGATAAACAGTGATAAACAGTGGTACACAGACAATATATAAATTTAAAATAAAAATGGTGCGATGTATTGTTAAAAGTTGTAGAAATAAAACAACGGGGGTTCGTGAAAAAGTTGTGAATTTTTTTCAGCTACCGAAAAATGAAGTGATGCGGGAAGGATGGCTGAAAAAAATAGGAGGCTATGTTTTACCACCAAAAGTTGACTTTGGTAAGTTTGATATTGTACATAAACGTGCAAAAGTATATTAATTGAAAAACAAAAATAAATGAAAAATAATTTTTTAGTTAAATATTTTTTAGTTAATAATATAACCTCAAATTTTCTATTTACAACTGAAGTAAAAATGTCATGAAATGTTATTATATGAAAAGAAAATAATAAAAAAGACAATAAAATATTATTAAGTATTAGCACTTTGTTCATGTATATCAGTAAAAATATTTTACAATTAAAAATATGAAAATCTTTAATTTGAAATAAAAATTATGAAGCCACATTTAATACAATGTATTAAGTTTTATTACTTATACATTATATTATTTTCAGCAAGGATATGCTCAGTTCACTTTAGTCAAGAGTCCTTTCATCAAGGTCGAGCACGGAAAGACCCTGTTAAGAAACGCCACCTACTACCATCGGCTGTGCCAACGTTGTTTTTGAATTGTTCGGAAGCTCAAAATGTAAACAAGTAAGTATATAAAAACACATACACCTTTGTATTTGTAACGTGGTGTTATGTAATTACATAAATGTACTTCTTTACAAGGAATGCGGTGGCTGAACCGAACCTCAAGTTCAATGTCCTCCGACGAGAATTCCCATTAGTTGTCAATTCTGAAAGAAGAATAGGATCTTCAGATACAATTTCACCATCAACTTCTCATGTAGTTGTAGAAGACAACATTGTAAATATTAGTACGCCAAAAGGAATACGTAGGAGGTAAATATTTGAAGGTTTAATTTAATAAAAATCACAAAGGGAT
>NW_011961711.1:0-2456 GCF_000949405.1 Vollenhovia emeryi
AAAAATGTTATTTTTTATAAAAGATATATATTGTTACGCTCGCGAAGATTCCGGCCCTCGATGGAAAGCGGCGCCCGGTATCGTGGCGGGTTGCCACGATACCGATGAGCAACTGTTGTGTATAAACATTATCGATTTGATTTGAAGCCTGGCTCTCGAGCCGTCTGGACGTGTAGTAATTCTAATAAAGTTCCTCTGTTCTTGTTCTTCTCATTTTGGTGTGTCTCTTTGACGCGTACGTGCGCGAAAGAGTGCCGGGCACTCTCGAGAATTGAGTTCGCGGTCGGAGTGCGCAGAGACGCGGCGACCGGAGTGCGCAGAGACGCGGCGACCGGAGTGCGCGAGTGCGCGAGGCGTTGTGCGAACGGCGGAGCCGAGTTCGCGGTCGGAGTGTGCGGAGACGCGACGACCGGAGTGTGCGAGGACGCACGCGGGACGTAACAATATGTATAAATTTTTAATATTTTTCAGACGTCTACATTACTTCAGCTCAAATGAAAGATTGGAAGTCCACAGCGTGGACTGTGGAAGGCTAAACGACTGCGCGATCAAACTACCGAGCGAGAACAACAAGTGGCTCAGTTTTGTCAACTACGAGAGAAAGGAACGCGTTCCATTTATCATCTATGACCTGGAGTGCATCCTGAAGAAGACGGATACGGATCCAAAAGCGTACCAACACCATGAGGTATTCAGCATCGCCTATTACCTGCGCTGTTCGTACGACGATTCGTTATCAATGTATCGGTTCCGTCGCGATAAGGATTGCATCACATGGTTCGCGGACGAACTTAATAACTTAGCGCATCGCGTGCAAAATATTTTGTCAATTAATGTCCCCATGGAAACGCTTTCGAAAGAACAGTGTGAAAAATTTAATAGCGGCACGCACTGCCATATTTGAGAGAAACCGTTGGCGCCAGACGACATTCGAGTACGCGATCATTGTCATCTAACAGGGCGGTTATCGAGGTCCTGCACATTCTAATTGTAACCTAAATTATAAAGACTCACATTTTATTCCTATAGTTTTCCATAATTTGTCCGGTTACGATGCACATTTCATCATTAATGAAATCGCCACCGCATTCGAGGGCACGGTTAATGTATTACCGATAACGAAGGAAACGTACATTTCCTTTACAAAAAATGTTAAAAATGCTGCGATAAACTCCAAGCGGCAAAATTGTATGAAGCTGCGATTCATTGACTCGTATAAATTTCTGAGTACCAGTCTCAATAGATTGGCATCGTTTCTCAATACAGATAAATTAAAAATTACACGATGCGAAATTTCGACATTATCCAGCGACGATTTCAATTTATTGATGCGCAAAGGTGTATTTCCATATGAGTATATAGATTGTGCAGACAAGATGCAGGACCTATGCATACCACCGCGCGATTCATTTTTTAGTTCTTTGACCGGTGACACCGTATCCGAGAGCGATTACGCACATGCTTTGAATGCATGGCAACGATTCTCCATCGAAACTCTGGGAGATTACAGTGATTTATATTTGAAAACCGATGTCTTGTTATTGGCTGACATTTTTGAAAATTTCCGCAATAGTAGCATTAAAAGTTATGGGTTAGATCCTGCGCATTATTATACTTTACCAGGTTTCACGTGGGATGCCATGATGAAACATACGCGTATAAATTTCGAACTGCTCACCGACATTGACATGGTTATGTTTGTGGAACGCGGCATACGCGGTGGTCTCAGTCAATGTTCCGGTAGATATGCTCGAGCCAATAACAAGTACATGCAGTCTTACGATCTCGCGAAACCTTCCTCGTACCTGATGTACTTTGTCGTAAATAATCAATACGGGTGGGCAATGTGTCAACCGCTGCCTTACGCGAATTTTCAATGGGTCACTAACGTTGCTGATTTTAATGCAAACGCGATCGCTCCGGATGCACTCACGGGGTACATTCTCGAGGTCGATCTCGAGTATCCACAGCATCTTCACGACGCGCACGCCGATCTACCGATTTGTCCAACGCGTGATAAGCCACCCGGCAAGCGGCAGAACAAACTTCTCGCGACAGTGTATGATAAGAAGCGTTACATCATACACTACCGTAACCTACAGCAGTGCACGCGTCACGGCCTATACGTCACAAAGATATATCGTATATTGGAGTTTTCACAATCTCCATGGCTTCGCAAATATATCGAGCTTAATACTCAGTTTAGAACATGCGCGACAAACGATTTCGAAAAAAATTTGTACAAATTAATGAACAACGCGGTATTCGGTAAAACAATGGAAAACGTGCGGAATCACGTCGACATTAAACTTATAACTAAATGGGACGGTCGCTACGGTGCCGAGGCGATGATCTCCAAACCGAATTTTCATAGTCGCAGCATTTTTTCCGAAAACTTAATTGCCGTGGAGTTGCGAAAACTAGGTAAAATTCAACAAGCCGATCTATGTGGGTAT
>NW_011961712.1:0-2457 GCF_000949405.1 Vollenhovia emeryi
ATAATCTTTTATTATATTTATTTTTATTTTGTTTATAACTTTCCATATAAATTAATTTTATTTTCTTCTCAGTCAAATTTTTTAACACGTATAACAGCTACATTCAGCGCAATACAATCGAATAATTTAAGCGCAAGATGACGTAGAAAATCTGTTTTTATTATTGATTCACTTCGATACTGATTTAAATTGATTGACTTGACCCGATGTGCAATATTGCGAAAGATATCGGTTATATCTCATCTTTAACGTATTTTTTACAGCATAATACGTCATACGACATATTTTATCGCAACTGGAAAGGAGTTACGCAACACCTACCTACAGCGTGACGCCTATACCTCATACATCTGATTTTCCCAAAAATCAAATCGTCGTATAATAATAAAAATATACATGGAAATAATTGTCATTTGATGTTCTTAAACTTCTGCGATGAAAAAATTTTTTAATTTTTTAAAAATAATGGTGGGGTGGGGGTACATTAAAAAATTTGACATTGTTGAAAAATGTGATTACGCCATTGTGAAGACTATAAAAAACAATAAAACTTTTGTCTAAAACATTTTTCCATAAAACTTATATTTTCGAAGATATTCGTAAAAAATGAAAAGATCCGTTAATTTCGAGGGGCTGTTTCACCTCCTAAACGTCGAGATAAGCCGATAAAAAAAATACGGGTCTAATACTTTTTTATGCTCTACAACATATCCAAAGTTCATTCAAATCGGTGAGGGACACTTCCGACCGTTCCCTTGTTAGTGAATATGAAACATTCTATGACTCCCTCACGCTTGTACAATGTACTTTTATTTCAATATACGAAAAACGAACATAACGAACAAACTCCGAAAATGGACAAACTTCTCTCGTACCGAAGCGTTTTCTCCCGCAATAGTCAGTTATACAAAAAAAAATTCGTAGCTGAGGTAGCCGGCTGTCACGGTTGTGGTCAAGAGACAGATCCAAGTTCTATACCAGGTTGAATGGCCCATATAGAACTTCTTCTATTCGATTTGATTTGGCTCAGATTAATTTATTGATTGTTAAAATAGTTTGTTTCAAAAAAATGGTTTATCGTATAATTAAGAAAAACGTCTGAGCGAATAAACGCACGGAAGAGCGGAAGGCCGGGCTCGGTAGACATGCAAAATGGTGTATTTGTTGACATGTCTTAGGATCCGATAATGAGAGGTGGAGTCACGCATCAATCAATGAGCGACTGTGTTGAGCAGGGGGTGGCGAGCGGCGCGCGGATAGCTCTCGCTAGCGGATTCTGAGACATGTCAACAAATACACCACGCATGCACAAAAGAAAGAGAGAATTTAATAGTTGTAAGGAAGGAGAAAAAACGTAGTTAACACTTGGTTTAACAGTGCCAAGATTTTTTAATAAACTGTAATGTCGTGAAGACCTTTATGTTTTAAAAAAAGAGTTTAACACTTGCAAGGAAGGAGGAAAAGCGCAATTAACATTTGGTTTAGCAGCACCAAGTTTTTTAAATAAACAATAATGTGAAGCAAGACCGACATGTATCCAACAATTATTAAATTAGCAAAAGCCATCGTTTAATAAATTATTTATTTGTATTAAATTTGTTTCATTATATTTTCATTAAACAAGTGTTGAAAATTTGTCTCGTTATATTATTATTTCCTTTATTTCTTCCGATAAAATTTTATGTTCGATTGTTTGGATATAACATTGTAATATCAAAAATAATAAAGTTTCTAGTTTGTATAAATATTCATTTTAGTTGACGCCATTTGATGATATTATTACTTTTGTAGAGAAGACACTTTTGTAGAGAAGATAAAAATGTTTTTTTTTCTAATAAATTAGAATAAAAGTGACGTGCAACTCTGTATAGTGAATGTAGTGTTCCTCGCGGAGAATCAGAGGTGTTCTCTCGTTAAATACTTTTGGTCGCCCTGAAAAGGGCGGTTTGTGTGTGTCGCCCTGAGAAGAGCGGTTGCGAGTCTTCTTCGGGGCTGTCTAGGCCTGCCGGTCTTTGCGTTCCTCTCGGTGAGGATGGTTGCGCCACGTCCACAGGTACGATCTGGAATTTGGCTGAACCCTGCGGGGTTGTCTGTGTGGCTGCGTCGACGGTGGCAATACTGCAGTGGACTTGGGTTCCCTGCAATCGGCAGTAGTCTCCACGGGAGGTAACTGTGTCCAAGTATCGGTGGAGGTCTAGGCCTATGGAGCAGTCGTGGATCCGATGGTGGTCCGGGATGCGACGGTGGCAGAGGCGGGACGCGCTCTGGGCTTCCTGGTGGATGTCCTGGTGGTGGCACGTCTCGGGTTCGTCGCCGGACTCGTGGCAGGATCTCTTCGGGGTGCCAAGGCCCTCAGGAGCTCTCTTGGGTAGAAGTCGAGGCCCGTGGAGCTCGCTCGAGGAAGTGGTCGAGGCCTTGCAGAAGCTCGCTCGAGTGAAGATGCCGAGGCCATGGTGG
>NW_011961713.1:0-2458 GCF_000949405.1 Vollenhovia emeryi
TCACAACCGAGCCTGGACTCGGTACGAGAATCATCTCGTGGTCATATTTGGCGCGAGACACTATTGTGTCTCGTCAGCCGGAGTCACCGAGCCTAGACTCGGGACGAGATTCAGCTCGTGGTCATACTTGGCGCGAGAATCTCTGCATTATCGCGGGGCCCCGTTCACTCGATACATACACGTTCACTCGATACATACACGAATTTCACCTGTTGTACAACACACATACTCGATTAAAGATCATAGGGGTTTTTATGCCGCAAGGCTTTTCCCCACAAGCCAATAAAGGAATTTCTCCACTGGCTCAAAACCACGCATTCTATTCATTTCCATCCTGACCCAACGGGAACATACGAAACCACGAGATCTCTCCCTGTTGGAGAGGTTTCGACGATACATCCTCGTTTAGTCGCGTAGTCGTAGTCGCATAACCGTTCGGCTGCGAGCTCATGTTATCGCACAGTAGGTAGGGTAGAGTGATCTCGCCGCGTACGCGGGTCATAGCGTAGTAAGTGTATTATAATAGTCTCGCCTTGCACGAGTCGCTCGGCTCTAATTTTCAACAGAATATACCATTGTTATTACTCTCCGTAAACTAACCGGGTGTATTTCTTGAACACCTACCCTGTCGTACTCCGCGACAGATCCCCCTAAAGAATCCCGCCCAGCCAACCCCGGACTATCCCCTGAGCAGCCGAGGGCCCCTCGCGGTTGCCCGACCCCCGTGGGATCAGTTCGTGACGGCCCGCCCGGACCTGGCGCCCAAACTTGCTAGCACGGGAGCGCGCAATAAGTCCCGCGCTCCACCGGGTCGGCAACCGTCGACGTGTCGACGGGATTCGAGCGAGGCTCGAACCTCCTCAGAAAACCCGTCACAAACGCTTTGCACCGTAACCACATTTTTGACCAATGGACCTTTCGTAGTCATCGATTGCGCGCGACAGAACGAGTCTATCAAGAGCGCTACTGTGGATGTACGCATAGAATTTGATTGCAAGGAGAATGTGCCTGCAAATACTACAGCCTACTGTCCCATCTTGCACGATCGTGTCATCGAATACTGCCCATTGTCCAATGTAGTGCGCAAAATCATGTAAATTGCAATGTTGGCAGTATTCCAATATAAGAGAGATTCATGTATCGCGATGAGTAGCAGTCTCAAAGGTGTCGTCATGACTACACCAACGTTTGTCGATCTGCAAGGTTTCGTCGTCGACGGCCACTTTGTCGTGAAGGAGTTTGCAGCTCTCCGAGAAGGACGCGTTCTCACGCACTACATTTTCTCAAGTCATGTACCGTGGCGACTTCTCAGCAGAGCGAAGAGACATCAAGCATCCTGGTTGGTTGCGAATCATCATGGACTACAATGGCATGATGGAATAGTTCCATACGGCAGGGCTAGAAGTTTGATTACAACGGCTGTGGTTGGTACCGAAGATGCTGGCGATTCTGAGATACCGCTTCTCGTATACGTCAAGGGACACGAAAAACGAGAATGGTTAAAGGATTTGTTGTTAGACGATGCGAGAGATGTCTACATCGAAACTATTGACGCTGACTATGAGGATATACAATCTCTCAATAAATTAGACGATACGTGTACTTTTCGCTGTCAGAAACATGTAACAAATTGTGCTTTACAAAATGTATTTAAACTATTCAATTGGTGGTTTAACCATAATAAAATGAAAATATAATTTTATGTATCCATACGGTGCGAATTTCTTCTTTCCGTTTGCACACTCTCCCTTCCACAGCATATTTTTTCCCCCTTTACCATAGTAGAATTTTTTAATTTATCCCAATCTTATATGTATGGGTAGGAAGCAGAAGAAAAATGTTAGTCAAACAATAAATTTTTATTTTCAATTATAAATTTATCGGTCTCATCTCGTTTAAAAGTTATTTTCAATTATAAATTTATCGTCCTCATCTCGTTTAAAAGCCTCGACAATAATCTCATCTACGACATATGCTATTAGTTCACAATCTATGGCCGAAGATTTGTCATACCAGTTGTGCAGCATTCTAACTGCATCGTCTTTTTCGACACCGATCAAATTGCCACGTAAGCAGCTCACAAGTTGATCGAAGCTTTGATCTATTTCGCCTAACATGTCACACAGTTTGCGATATACGTGCTCGACACAATGTTCGAGCTGGAATAAAAATAATACAGTTGGTACTTTCATATACATGCAAGTATTGTTAAATGTTAGCTTTACAGTTTTTCCGCCGTACATTGTGACGAGTTCTAAAACTAAATCGTTAATATGCATCGACGATGATGATGATGATCGCGATGACGTATCTGCTGTTTTCAAGAGCTGCTCAATTTCTGCGCGTTTCTTGTTCAATTCCGTCCACATTGAATAATCTAACGCCATCCGATTTCCGCGATTGTCGCCGAGAATGATTTCCACATAGGATGCACCAGATACCACGCAGATTCCAACTA
>NW_011961714.1:0-2458 GCF_000949405.1 Vollenhovia emeryi
GACGCAAAAGTCTTACGACCTGCGACTTGCATTTTGCGTTCTGCGTTCTGCGACTTGCGACCCGCGTCCTGCGTCTTATGTTAGATAGACCTTTATGTAGATAGACCTTTATAAACAGTCATAATACAACGTTCATTTGACATCATGTGCCGTATTTACTTATATACATATATTGAATATCCATGAATATTGAATAGACTCGTTATATACTGTAATGTATATCTAAATTATGTACATGAGCTGTATATCACTTTATGTACAATTTTTTTTCATATGATGGAGGAAAAATACTTATACATACGATATCTGTCTTTATAGAAATGTAAGCGAAATAATTACTAGAAAATTACAGTATATCAGTAATTTCTAATAATTTAGTTACTGAACATTATTCAGTACCTTTTTCGTTTTCAGTTGTTATATTTCTGTAAGGGTAAAGTTATATAGGAAGTATAAAAACTTAGATTGTACTGTTCTAAGACAACTGTCTTAATGAAAATTTTTTATTATAAAATAGGACGTCTCTAAATATTTGGGACTCTTTGTGTGCAGATAGAGCTGACTAGACTGACAAGGGACCGTTTCAAAGTGTCGTCCTCCGATTTGGATGAGCTTTGAATATGTTGTTTTCCAGCTAAAACTAAGAGACACGTATTTTTTTATACGTGCTCTAACGCGCTTTTAGGGGGTGAAACACCCCTGTGAAAAAAATCGGTTTTTCTCTTTCGATGCGAATATCTCCGAAACTATAAGAGATAGAAAGTTCTCTTTTTTTTAATTAAATGGTTTCAAAAGTACTACAAAACGGCGAAAGAAAAAATTTTAATTTTTTTAAATTTTGCAACATACCCCCCTCCCACCCACACAAATTTTTAAAACTTTTAAAACTTTGTTGCCACCAAACAAAAGGTTATTCTTTTACGAATTCAAACATATATGATAAAGTTTCGTTTCGTAAAACCATTATCGAGAAATAATTAAAATCGCCTCTGTACATGCGCTATTTGGCCGTCCATGCGACCGAGTCTTCACGCAACACGTTTTTCCTGTAATAAGAGATAACAAATACACTTGGGGGATATTCTAACTATATACATATAATCATAATGGAAATTTTTATTGCGCACTGCTGGATCACTTATAATATTTTATTATCAGATAAGCAGATAGGTATGTGAATGTCTAATCAGTGTTTTCATAAAATCTAATTTCTGTGCGAAATGACGCACGACCGACGAAACCGGCGAGACGGTCAATGTCAATTAATTACAGGCGTCACTAAGTGAATCGTTTAATCGGTTATTTTTATCAAATGAAATATGCAGTATTGCAATACATATTCACAATGAATCAAGAAGTGTGCATGAAGCCTTGCATCAAGTATGGCGTGTCTTGTCGATTAGAGGTATTTTATTACTTAATTATTAATAATTATGATTTTGCTTCCTCATAGAGGAAGCTTTGTTTTCGCGAAAAAATTTTTTTTCCTGTTTTCTTTGGGAATATGTTTAAAATGTTTTAAAACGACAAAAAAACATATTTTTACAAAATGTCTGTGTGTGTGTGTGTGTGTGTGCGTGCGTGCGTGCGTGCGTGCGTGCGTGCGTGCGTGCGCGCGTGTGTGTGTGTGTGTATGTACGCTTTCGAATGTCTGTGGTTGCTCTAACTTCCCTAAATTTTGAGATATCGGGCTAATTTTTTTTTAAAACGTAGAGAATCCCTAAAGGAAGGTCGGTATTGATTTTTGCGATGATCGGTAAACGGGTTTCTTTTTGAAAAAATTTTTAATTTTCCCAGAAATGTCTGTGGTTGCTCTAACTTTTGCAAATTTTGAGATATCCGGCTAATTTTTTTTTAAACGTTGATAATCCCCAAAGGAAGGTTGGTATTGATTTTTGCGATGATCGGTAAATGGGTTAATTTCTAGAAAAATTTTGAATTTTTTAAGAAATGACTGTGGTTGCTCTAACTTTTGCAAATTTTGAGATATCGGGCTATTTCTAATTCTATTATTCTTTCCAGTCTTTTCTACCCCTATTTCATATATAATTTATTAATATTCGGTTGATTAGTTCTTAAGTTATAGATGTTTGAAATTTCGCGGAATCCGTACATGAACACTTTTTCATTATACTGGGTGTTTCAAAAGTGATACTACAAAATTTAATGGTGACATGTATACATTAGTATAAGCAAAAAGTCCTAATATTAATTTTTTTTTAGAAATGTCTCTGGTTGGTGTAACTATCGCTTTTCTTTAATAATGATTTCCAAAAATTTCAAATGTCTATAACTCAAGAACTAATTAATCATATTTTAATGAATTATATATGAAATTTGGTTTGAAAAAACTGAAGAACAATATAATATATAATTAGAAAAAAGTAAAGTAAAGTAAAGTAAAGTGTGCAAATTAGAAATTTGCACATGGCTTCCTCATAGAGGAAAGTTTAGGAGC
>NW_011961715.1:0-2458 GCF_000949405.1 Vollenhovia emeryi
AGTCAATGCTGTAGGCAGTACGGCTGGGTGGCCGTACATTAGTTCGAACGGTGTGAGCCCTGTCACCGTATGAGGGGTAGTGTTGTATGTGAACATGGCGTATGGAAGCCATTCGTCCCAATCTGTCTGGTCCGTATTTATGTAATGCCGTAGGTATTCGGCTAGTGTTCTGTGCGATCGTTCGAGAGCTCCGTTGCTCTCTGGGTGATACGCTGTCGTCTGTATTTTGTGGATTTTCAGTAACTTGCACGTATTCTTAAAGATTTCGCTCGTGAAATTAGTGCCTTGGTCTGTTAATACTTTTTCCGGTATTCCATGTTCAAGGATTATTTTAGTTACGAATGCCTTCGCTACCGTGTTTGCTTCTTGATTCTCGAGTGGTATTGCCTTGCTGAATTTAGTTAGATCTTGGAAAGTCAAGGCGTACTTGTTTCCCGTGGTTGTTATTGTAAGGGGTCCTACTATATCTAGGGCGCACTTCTCGAAGGGCTTCGCAGGGGTGTCTGTGATAACTAGCGGCATTTTAGTTTTCTGTCTTAATTTGTTTTTCTGGCAGAATTCGCATTTTGCAATATAACTCTCGACGTCTTTATTTAGACCGTGCCAGTGGTGTCGTAATCTGATGCGGTGTAGTGTTCGCGCGACTCCCTGGTGACCACCTAACGGAGCGTCGTGATACTCATATAGTATCTGCTCCTTTTCTTCCGCAGAGTATTCTCTCTGTTCTCCTCCTCTTTCTTCTTCTCCTGTTTCGATATGGTGAATCAGTTTTTTGTCTTCCGCGGGATAGCGGCTCAATGCGTCGGCGTTTACATTGCTCTTTCCTGCCTTGTGGACTATTTCGTAGTCGTATTCCTCTAGTTTGAGTCTCCATCGAATCAACCGTGAACCGGGGTCGGTTACGTTGAATAGCCATATCAGTGGCTTATGGTCTGTGATTATTTTAAACTTTGTGCCATATACGTACGGTCGGAAATGTTTGACTGCCCATACGATGGCTAACAATTCTTTTTCGGTAGTGTTGTAATTTTGCTCTGCTCGCGATAATACGCGGCTGGCGTAGGCGATGGGTCGGTCTTGACCTACCGTGCCTTGAGATAGGATTGCGCCGATGGCGTAATCTGATGCGTCGGTCGTGACGATGAACTCGTCGCTGAAGTCCGGGTATTTTAATACAGGGGCTGTGGTCAGCGCGAATTTTAGGCTATCAAATGCATTTTGCTGTGCAGTCGTCCACTCAAACTTTTCTCCTTTTTTTGTTAGTTTCGTTAGAGGTTTGGCAATTTTGGAGAAGTCTTTTATGAATTTTCTGTAATATCCCGCTAGGCCTATAAAGGATTGAATATCCTTTACTTTGTTAGGTGCTGGGAAAGATTCTACTGCGTTTAATTTCGCTGGATCGGGCGAGATCCCGTCCTTAGTGATAATGTGCCCTAAGTATATCACTTCCTTCCGGAGGAACTCACACTTGTCAGGTTGCAGTTTCAAGTTACTTTCGCGTAAGCGATTGAATACTTGCACGAGTCTTTTATTGTGCTCGTGTAGACTCGGGCCGTAGATCACTATGTCGTCCAGGTAGACTAAGCATTCTTTAATCCGAATGGCATGCGGTTAAATTCATAGTGTCCATAAGGTGTGGAAAATGCGGTCTTGCATTTATCCCGTTCGGCCATGGGTATTTGATGATAGCCTGACGCTAGGTCTAGGGTGGAGAAATATTTCGCATTGCCTAGTTGGTCTAGTATGTCCGTGATATTCGGAAGAGGAAAGGAATCTCCTATCGTTAGGTCGTTTAATTTACGGAAATCTATTACAATTCGCAGCTTCGGTTTTCCGGATGCGTCAGCTTTCTTCGGTACTACCAAGAGGGGTGCGTTCCATTGGCTCGTACTCGGTTGGATAATTTCTTGTTGCATCATCTCTGTGATCTGGCGATTTACTTCGGCCTTATGCTTTTCTGGGAGTCGGTAGGGTCTTACGTTTACGCTTGGCGAGTTTACTTGTGTTATTATCTCGTGCTCTACGCGAGTTGTGTGCGTCAGCGTATCTCCTTCCAGGTGGAAGATATCTGCGTACTCTTCGCATATTTTTGTCACGGTTCCTTTTTCTTCGTCATTCAAGTGTTTTAGTCGTAGTAATTTAGTTATGCGGTCTGCGCGCGGGAGGGAAATTTTGTCCTCCCTATGTTCCTCGGTTATAGCGGAATTTACGCATTCTACGTTCGCGTCATCGTGTGAGCTATCCACTATATTGTCTATGATCACTAGTGGTAGTTGTATTTTTACCTCTTCCTCATTCGTGTTTATGATGCTTATTGGGCAGTTAAAATTTTTTGGTTCTACTAAATAATTTCCAATAAAAACGCCGGGCGCGGTCTCGTCGCGTTACGCCGGTCGAATTTCTATCCGTCGTGACGTGCACTATTGTCTCGCTCCGTGGCTGTAATACGATGTACTTG
>NW_011961716.1:0-2458 GCF_000949405.1 Vollenhovia emeryi
AAACAATGAGCGACGGGAATGGGCAATGACCTTGACCTCCTTGGGGGTCAAGGTCAACATCAAGGTCAAACGGAAGTTGATTGGCGGGTGCTATGTAAAGGGAAATATTTACCTTTTTTACTCAGCTGTTCCTTAGTCCTCTGAGGCAGTGTTCTCGACTCAGTTTTTCACAATCCCAGTACCGCTGCCACCACTTTTGTTGCCGCACCGCTCCGTGCGCGGTGTATTTTCCTTCTTACTCGCTCCGGAGGTGTTCTCTAACGAGAACCGAAGGGGTTCTTTGATGGGATGTGGCTGGTCGGAGGTCACTTCATGAAGGCACCGTTGGATCTCACAGATTAACTTTATTTAACTGAGTTTCACAAGATTGGTTGACGGCAGGCCGAAGGCCTGACGGACAAGTGTTTAACGCGTACAGTATGTTATCGGATGCGCGATAGTGACAAGTGCCTCGATCTCGGGCTTTCCTCCGGTTTTAAACCCGATGATCGAGGCGTCAGCGTTCTCGGTACTCGATCAAGGTTTCTCGGTACTCGATCGAGGTTATGCGTAATCGGGTCGAGAACTTGCTGACTTCTTCTCCGAATTTAATTAGGTTGCGCGGTCGGGCTTTTGTGGCTCGATCGCGCAATATGCTTACGCTAGTGTTATTCTAATTGCAGTAACACTGCTTGAGTGCCCTCGTTACCTCTTTCGGCAATCGGGGCACAACAGAGGTAATCCCGACCCGGAGCACGGCGCGCTCATGCTCCACAAGGCCCGAGAGCGCGACATTGCCGCGACGCGCAATAAGCAGCAACGATAGGAGCGGCGGCAGACGGTTACCGCCGAATTCCCCGCCCGCGGCACCGCCCCGCGCGCCCACAAACCAAGGGTATAAAGACCCACCGGCGACCCGACTCGGCAGTGAGCTTCGCCAGGCGCGCCTGAAGAAGCACGGCGGTGATAGCCTCCCAGCTACACCGCAGGTCCGCTCGGCCTATAGGCGCCCCTATACACCGAGCGAACCTAAGAGGATAACCAGCTCTCGAGGCGCCCCTCCGCTGCTTATCGTCGAAAGAATCCCCGCTTCCTCCGGCTTCGCCTTTCCCGAGCAGCGGGCGCTCCCGCGATCGGTCCAGGCCAGGTAACGCACACGCACGGGGTGCCCTCCGGTGTGCTCTTGCTCCGGCTTTCCGGCTTCGTCTTTCCCGAGCATCGGGCGCTCCCGAGATCGGTCCGGACAAAGTAACGCACACTTACGGGGTGCCCCCCCGGTGTGCCCCCGACCCGCGACACTTGACCCTCCCGTGCGACGAGGCGCCCCTCGCCGGGCGGACTCCCGAACCCCTGCGCCGCTCCGGCTCCTCTACTTCCGAAAAAAGGGGGGTAGCAATTGGGTGGGCTGTCCTACGGGCGCAACACCTAAGATCCGCGAACCGTCACGCGTCATCTCCTTCCAGAATCCCGGAGCCAGGACCGATATCTCCGGAGACGCCGAAGCTGCAACGAGGCCATAACCCTGCCACCCGAGGAGTGCCCCCCCTAGACACGCGCCGTCCCCGACGACCGTCCCGCGGATCCCGACGCCTACGATGCGTATTTAGTTCCGTTTATATTTTCCGCGTGCGTACTTAAGTTTCCGTTTACCGTTTTCGCCTGCGTCGCGGACGTAATCTCCGTTCATATGTTCCGCCTGTATCGCGCACTTAGTTTCCGTTTGTATTTCCCGCCTACGATGCGTACTTAGTTCTGTTTATATTTTCCGCGTGCGTACTCAAGTCTCCGTTACCGTTTTCGCCTGCGTCGCGTACGCAGTTTTCGTTTATCCCTTCCGCCAGCGTCGCGTACTTAATTTCCGTTTATATCTCTCACCTGCGCCGCGTAACCAGTTTCTTTTATATTTTATACAGCAGCGGACTTATTGTAAACCTGTCGCGCCGTGGCCCAGCGCCCGCGCCACCGATCCCACTGTACACGACGATTTAATAAATCTATTAGTTACTCGCAATCACGGTTCTCGTTCCTTCAAGCGACGATACCTCACCCACGCGGAGTTACCCGCCCGGCGCCGCTCTCCGCGCCCCCGACCCTGGCTGCTGACGCTATTCGGCAAAGGGAGAGCGGGGACGGGCGCACCGACGGACAGAGCGTCCACCAGAAAGGGCGTCGCATAGTGCCCAGGCTCGGGCATCGGAAGCGACGCGAACCGTCGCCTCACTCGCGAGTCGACGGGGGAATAAATCGTTACATCACGTTTGAGCGAATGAGGATGCAGAAGACGGTAGGCCGGACTCGGAAGGCATTTAAGAAAATCGACCGATGAGCGGGAGGTGGAGCGACGCGCGAGATACACGTGGTGGGAAAAAACCTAGGCACGGCGGGGAGCGCGGCGCGGGCGGCGAGCGCGGAAGCGAGCACGAGCGACGGGCGACCTGAAACATAAACATAGTATCTCGCGCGTCGCTCCACCTCCCGC
>NW_011961717.1:0-2459 GCF_000949405.1 Vollenhovia emeryi
AAAAATTTCATGTATCGTGTAATACAGAAAACATTTGAACCATCAGAATTATAATTATAGTGCTCCAATTTTGTAAATAGAAAATATGCATCAAATATGTGTAGTGCATGAAAATGCGTGATGTAAACATTTGATGACAATTCGAATTATGAATTTCATCTCCGCCAAGGTACATGAAATCTTAGAATGAATTAGTATGGAAACTTATAATTAAATTAAAATACAAAAGGTGTGATATCACGTAAAAAACTTACCTTTTTAAAAAAAGGTATAAAAAAAGCACCAAGGCTAAGCTCCAATTCAACAGAATATATTTTGTTACTCTATCTTTTTTGCAAAAGTATAATCTCTACAAAAATATCTTTACTGCAAAAGTATCTTCTTTACAAAAATAGTGTCTCCACAAAAATCTTCTGTACAAAAATATCGTCTCTACAAAAACATCTTCTCTACAAAACTATCTTCTCTACAAAAGTAATGATATCAACAAATTGCGCCAAATAAAACAACGGATTTACACAAACTAGTTGCTTTAGCATTAGGGTCTGATTAAAAAATGTTATATTTCTTAAAAAATCAAACTAAAGATTTTATTGAAAAAAGTAATGGAGTTAATAATAAAACACCGATGAAAAGAATAGCAACTGTTTAGAAATTTAGAAACTCTGTATCTGTTCAGGCGAATTAAGGCCTGTGTCTATGACGCTAGTACTTGGTCCAAGTTCTAATTCCGCGAAATATGTAGCTGTTCCACAAAAGCTGCAAGTTGATTGGCAACGCATTCCTCAAAACTAGAACTTGGACCAAGTACTAGCGTCATAGACACAGGCCTTCATTCGCCTGAACAGATACAGAGTTTCTAAATTTCTAAACAGTTGCTGTTCTTTTCATCGGTGTTTTATTATTAACTCCATTATTGTTTTCAATAAAATCTTTAGTTTGATTTTTTAAGAAATATAAGATTTTTTAATCAGACCCTAATGCTAAAGCAACTAGTTTGTGTAAATATCCGTTGTTTTATTTGGCGCAATTTGTTGATATCATTACTTTTGTAGAGAAGATAGTTTTGTAGAGAAGATAGTTTTGTAGAGAAGATATTTTTGTAGAGACGATATTTTTGTACAGAAGATTTTTGTGGAGACACTATTTTTGTAAAGAAGATACTTTTGCAGTAAAGATATTTTTGTAGAGATTATACTTTTGCAAAAAAGATAGATAGATATCACCGGAAGATGACGATATACAAATGATTAGCGCAGACACACAGCTGCGCGCATCCATGGCATGAGTCATAAGGTCAAGCGCCTAAACCTGGCTGCTGACAGCGACTTTCTTGTCTAGGTGCGTGATGTCAGGGAAGTTCCGCGTTTAAACTCACACCTACTGCGTCAGCATGTAATAGATATCACCGAGGATGTCTTTGATTAGCATCGATACCACAGCTACACGTATTATTTTCCATGGTATGATCAAGCGCCGAAACCTGGCTGCTGACAAAAGTCTTTGACAATCCGCGGTGCGTGCATGTAATAGATATCACCGGGGGATGACGATATACAAATGATTAGCGCAGGCACACAGCTGCGCGCATCCATGGCATGAGTCATGAGGTCAAGCGCCTAAACCTGGCTGCTGACAGTGACTTTCTTATGATATACACTGCTCAAAAGAAATATGGCATAGAAAAATTTTATGCAAAAATTGGTCAACTTTGACTAATGGTAACTCCGCGAAAAATCATCGTAAAATTATGTTCTCTTTTTTAAATTAAAGCTTGAAATCTCTACTTTAAGATACTATAGTTATTTTTTAGGTGTGATGCATCCCTACCACTGTAACACCTTAAATGTGAGGGCATGTTTGTTATATTGAAAATTGCAAAGTTTGACGGAGTGCATGGGCTAGGTACATTTTTCTTCGGAGATACTGTTTGCAGGAACATAAAGTACAAACCTTCCTCTTCAATTTAAAAAAAAAGGCGAGTCGCTACCATTTTTTTTCGCAAGGACACAGTACTTTAAAGTAACCCTTGCATTATTGGCATATACCGCCGGTATTGGCATTACCCGATGTGCACTCCTGAAAAGAGCCGTTTGTGTGTGTGTGTTTGTCTGTGTGTGTGTGTGTGCGTGCGCGTGCGTGTGCGTGTGCGTGTGCGTGTGTGTGCGTGTGTGTAGAATGACTCATTTTCGGGGTGCTTGATTAAAGTGAGTCCCCTTGCCTCTCACTTGTGTGTGTGTGTGTGTGTGTGTGTTAAAATTTTAAAAACGCGTGTTTCCTCCGCGTTGTTCAATTACTGCTTGCAGTCGATTCCTCATGTTAATGCAAGCCCTAATTTCTTCCTGTGGAACACGTATGGAACACGTATGGGACATAATGGGTCGTAGGTTGAAAAATTTAGCAAGACAACCTGTCAATCTCCAAGACTTGTCACAAGTCGTAATTCAAATCTGTAATGA
>NW_011961718.1:0-2459 GCF_000949405.1 Vollenhovia emeryi
AGTGGGGATAGCACGTCTGCGCGCGCACGCATGCACGCACACAGGCAACACGCCGCATATACGTGTGCGCTCGACGCGTATATGCGGCGTGTTGCCTGCGTGCGTGTGTGCGCGCGCAGACGTGCTATCCCCACTCTATCCCCACCATCGCGACAGCGATGTAGCTGGTAGTCCAAGCTGGCATCAGTGGTCCGGACTGGGCTTCTCGGCGGCTTCAAGCGGCGACGACGGCTCCGACGTGCAGTCGGAGCCGAGCCGCTCGCCCTCGGGACTGCCGAGGGGACCTGTCCTCCGCCGGATCTCGGATCCCTGGCCCCAATGTAGGGAGGCCCTCCTGGACGCGAAGGTGGCCCTCGACATTCGGTGCTCCGATATCGGAGCGCCGACTGTCGCGGAGCCGGCTGAGGAGCTGCCTGGGGCGCGTGCGGGGCGTGCGCTCACGGCGATCCCCGATGCGCTGGAGGGGAGCGCCCTCAGCCCCGAGGACCAGGAGATCCTCGCGGGGCTGGGGGCGGATGTACCGGTGCCTTCTTCGCCCCCACCGGCCCGGGGGCGGGGTCGCCCTGGGACCACGGGGGCCTACAGGAGGAAGGAGGAGAGAGGCCGCCGGGCGGAAGAGGAGGCGCGGCGGCTCAGCCTCTCCCCGCCAACAACTATGGCGGAGGAGAGACGTGCCCGGTCCGATCGTATGGGCCAGGCAACACGGCGAGTCGAGGACCTTGTGCGTGATAGCACGAATATGTCGGTCCTCGAACTCGCCGCGAGAGGATTGGAGCAGTCGACGCTGGTCGGAGACCTCGTCGACTGCTCCAAAAATCTTAAAGGAGACGTGGTTCGTCGCCTTCGGGGGGCCAATCAGGCCATGAGGGCGACGGTCACGTCCCTCGCCCACCGGGCAAGAGAGGCTCCGCCGACCGAGCAGGCGGCGGAGCTAGCGGATCTCTGTGGCCAGCTCCGAGCCACGGGGATCGAGATCCTGGGCCTTAAGGCCCAGAACGAACGTCTCCGGGCTGAGGTGGAGGCCCTCAAGGCGGCGTGCGAGATAGGATTGGATCCTCCAGTCCCCCGCCGTGTACGGTCCGTGGCGGTGGAGACGCAGACGTCCCCTGTCGCGGGTCCGTCCGTGCCTCCCGAGCCGCCTGCGTCCCCTCCCCTTGCCCCAATACGTGCGATCTCTCCCACGGGTGTGGGAGAGGACAAGGTCGGCAACAACACCGGGCCGACGAAGGGGGGAGGAGGAAAAGGAGGAGAAGGAGAGGGGGTCGGGGAGACGTCGCCGGGGGAGGTTCGCTTCCTCCGCGGCAGTCCGCGGCCAAGCGGAGTGAGGCCGGGCCTTCCTCCACCGCCGTTCCCATACGGGCCGGCGCCTCCTTTGCGGAGGTGGTCCGGCGGGGAGCCAGGGGGAACCGCGGGGGGATGGCCACCGTCATAGCGACTGCTTGCAGTGTTGCGATTGGGGCTAGGCTGTTTTGCGCACACGCGGCGATACGACGTCAGTAGAGTGCTTAATGCTAGTGGAAAGGGGCATCGTTAGCACCCTGTTATCAAAAGTTTAAAAAGTATAAAAATTGTTTTTAAAAAGTTATAAAAAATGTAAAATATATACATATGTATGTAAAAATATATATAATTTATACAATTTAATTATTTTACAAATATAAAGTATAATAGAAAGTATAATGAGGAAAAAGGGAAAAGGAATGTTTGAAATAAAACATTTTTTATAAATCAAAATTAAAATATTTTATTTGGCAGAGATCTCAAAGAATACCAACATTTGTTGTAAAGGCAAGGGGAAAAACCCTTACCAGTATTCGTACAAAACAAAAAT
Source organism: Vollenhovia emeryi (assembly GCF_000949405.1). Classification (NCBI taxonomy): domain Eukaryota; kingdom Metazoa; phylum Arthropoda; class Insecta; order Hymenoptera; family Formicidae; genus Vollenhovia; species Vollenhovia emeryi. The sequence goes on from NW_011961718.1 coordinate 1,832, forward strand.
ATACAAGTTATTATTTAATACGATTGACATTAAATATGAAAAGTAAAAATATAATATTTTAAAATAACTTAAGAATTATAATATATAGAGTATTTCAAAATAAAAAAATTAAAATAAAATAACTTTTTGAAAGCTATTTCTCATAAAAAACTTAAATTAATAAAAATAACATTATTAAATTCATTACAAATAAACAGAAATAGTTTCTTAATAAAACTCTTGCAGACATTTTTACACTAATTTCATTAATGTCAAAGACGTGTGGTTCAAGAAAGCACCTTTATCACTGACCATTTTGCCATCCCTGAGCGCGCGAAATTCTAGCTTTGCTATTCGAGATGTTTAAACTGTTCCCATTTGAAAACTATTATAGCCTCGACTTTTTCGTATTAGAATTTTCGTCTCAAAACGTTACAAAGTACTTGTCATTAAAATATTTATCGCCAGTTTAGGTACACCCTGTATAATACCATTATTATTGGCTTTCCTTAGGTATCTATTACATAATATCACATGTATTTATTACGTTATATCACATTAGATATCACAGCATGGATGACACTTGAAAAATAAAATCACATGTTAATAAAATAAAATAAGAGAAACAATACTTATATATGTATGTATG
>NW_011961719.1:0-2459 GCF_000949405.1 Vollenhovia emeryi
ATATCACGAGACATGATAGTTATAATTACCTATTAAAATTCGGTTGAGCAGCGCCAAGTTTTTGTAATTTAAAATAAAATATTTATTTGTATTAAATTGTCTAAACCGCGGGCAACGGGCGTCCGCGGGCGCCCAGCCGGCGGGCATGCCCCCACTCCAATCATCGCCCCACCACGTTTAAAACTATTTAGTTTAGTTGGTGCCATTTGATGATATCATTACTTTTGTAGAGAAGATAGTTTTGTAGTGAAGATATTTTTGTAGAGATGCAAATTGTCTAAACCGCGGACAACGGGCGTCCGCGGGCGTCCAGCCGGCGGGCATGCCCCCACTCCAATCATCGCTCCAGCACGTTTAAAACTATTTAGTTTAGTTGGCGCCATTTGATGATATCATTACTTTTGTAGAGAAGATAGTTTTGTAGTGAAGATATTTTTGTAGAGATGCAAAAAAGTTTAATATATGTATAATATAATATATAAGAAATCTCTCAAACAAGATACCTTTTAGATCTCTTATAACAGACATCTTAATAATGGTAGATATCTTTTATATTACTCAAAAAATTATCTTACAAAGATATTTTAAGGAGATCATTCTGACATAAATGCTGTGTGGGTAGGATCAAGTTTGTAACAATTAATCATCTAAATTTCTGCATACCATATCTTCGTAAATAAATACTCGAAATTTTTCACTTTCGCCGTATTAGTTCTCAGTTATTACTTATTATACTCTGTTTTTGTATACATAAGTTTCTGTTTACACAAGTTTTAGTTCTGTCAAGTACAAACAACAGAAGAAAACTTTTCTTAAACGGGAAATTAATCCTAGTGGACCTGGGGATATACAGCGCAGTTATGTGAAAAAAATTGTAGTGAAAAAATAGTGTTGTCTTTTGAGTCATGCAAAAAAATAGTTTTGCAAATTAAAACACCTCCAGCGTATAAGGTTTAACTTAATTTAGAGTACGAAACATATTATATAAAGAAAATAATAAGAAAACATAAGCTATTTCAACTTAAATAAAAAGAACATAATATAGGATTTCCAACGAATATTTAGAAAAGCAAAGTTTTGAATTATAATTTATGATTATTTTGAATTATAACATTATGATTCATTTTGTACTGAAGCTGTAGATGCATTGATTACTCACCTATTTCTCTTTTTTCAAATTGTAAGACTGACAAACCATAATCTTATTTATTGATAGTTATAATCGTAAAATGGCAATAGATAACATAAATCACAATGAAAATTAAAGGAAATTGTTTTTTAATATTTTTTAATATTAAAAATAAACAAGAATACTCACTTCAGATACCAATTTTGATACCGAAAAATCTTAAATCTTTTGCTAAACCGTGTTTGTTGCTGCACGCCTAGAAGTACTAATCTAAGTGTGTTTACACGCTCTGCGCGGTTCTTAAATAAACGAAGAAAAACAGCAATGTCATTTCTTCCACTCAAAACACAAAGGATTCACCTGATCCATTGTTTCCTACGTGACCCTACATATTAACATTGCCACCGAGTCAAATAAATATTTCATTAGCTAACGCTTCCGTTACACCCAGACAGCACACGACGTCCAATGGACGTCCATTTTTTGTTCTTATTTAGTCCAAACGTCCATGGACCTAATATGGACGTTTTAAGAACGTACATTATTGGATGTACAAAATATGTTAATTTTGGTGCGTTTTAAAGATGTCCATTTCATGTATTTATAAGAAACATGCGTTTGGCGGCTCACATATGCCTTTATTTATATGTTGCGACGTTATATCTATTCACGGATCGTACTAATATAATATCCCACACAGCATCGAAATATTTCAGAAAGCTCTCAAAAAGCTGTCAAGGAAATATGAAACCTTTCAAAAAAATATTTCAGACATGTTTCAGATACATGAAATGTCCGCGAAGCTGAGATATCATAAATTTTTCTGAAATATTTCTGAAATGCGTCAGAAATATTTCTGAAATGCGTCGGAAATATTTTTGAAATGCTTCAGAAATATCTCTTAAATGCTTCGGAAATATTTCTTAAATGCTTCAGAAATATTTCTGAATGATTTCTATATTACATTTCAATATTCATTTCCAAGTTATATGTTGGATAGCTTTCAATAATATATGTTTTAGAGATTACGTACGAAATATTTCTCTGAAATGTTTCGTAATATTTCTGAAATATTTCAGTGAGAAGGATCATAAATGATTTCGATGAAACATTTCAGAAATATTTCTGAATGATTTCTATAATACATTTCAATATTAATTTCCAAGTTATCCCTGATGGAAAAATTTTGCTGAAAACGTAATGAAATTTGCTGAAATTTGGTTAAAAATCTCTTGCAATTGACCCAATTTCATTCTCATTTCAGCAATTTTTCATTAAAACATTTATTTTCAGTGAAATTCTGCAAATTTCATAATATTGTTACGCCCGC
>NW_011961720.1:0-2460 GCF_000949405.1 Vollenhovia emeryi
TTTTTTTACCTTTTTTAAAAAGGTAAGTTTTTTAGGTGTAAAAATTACGTGATAATTCAGACATGCGGAAACGCGGAAAAGACGTGCGGTATATATGTATATAACCCGGGTTAACTGTTCTGTAAAGCAGATAATTTTCCATCATTTGTATACGGTGTACAAGTGAGCGGTGTACAAGTGAGCGGTGTACATCTGAGCGGTGTACAAGTGAGCGGTGTACAACTTTTGTGTGTAGAAGTGAACGGTGTACAATTTTTGTGTGTAGAAATGAACGGTGTACATTTTTACGTGTCTAATTGCACCGTGTCGAAAATTTATTTTCTATGTGTCCAAAAATCACTGTGTCTAAAATTTATGTGTCTAAATGAACCGTGTCCAATTGAACTGTGTACACCAAACAAATGGACAAAATGTGTCCATTCCGTGTCCAACCGTGTCTATTTGCAGCGTGTCCAATTGTACTGTGTCCAAGTGAAGGCCACTCGGATTGTACAACTGCGCTGCACTCAACTGCACTGTCGAACACGAGCATGTGATTAGGTGAGGCTTAAGGCTGATGGCAGACAACTATCCGTAAGCGCTTAAGACTGACGTAGTCGTAGACTTAAGGTAAGGCAGAGAAAAATGTAAGCCGTGGAACACGTGTTCCTTACGGCTTACGTTTTTCTCTGCCTTACATTAAGTCTACGACTACGTCAGTCTTAAGTGCTTACGGATAGTTGTCTGTCATCAGCCTAAGAATTTAGGGCACGGCAATTTGAGAGACGTAAAACGTCTAATATCGTATGAGTCGTTTCAAGATATTAATTAGAATAAATAAATTTGTAGAGTACTTAACACTTTATCACTGATTAAAAATCAATCATGATATGAAAGAATAATCAATCAGTTAAAGCGTTTCGGCTCTTGATTTGTTCTTACATTTTTTGAATTAAGAAATGTTCCATGTTAGAAAACATTGGTCGCCCTGATAAGGGCGGATTATTTTTCTTGGTCGCTCTGAAAAGAGCGAATTTATTTGGACGTTTCGAAGAAGTTTTATAGTAGGTGCTCAAAATGACCTCCATCCATTCTAACGCAGGCTCTCATGCGTCTCAATAAATTTCTTTGGACGTTCATCATTGTATCTTCTTCGATGGACCATACGGCATACTGCAACTTGGTTTGTAGATCTTCTAAATTGTCAGGAAGCGTTTGATAAACTGTTTCTTTGCAATGTCCCCCAAAAAAAGAAATCCAACGGATTGAGATCCGGGGATCTTGCAGGCCACCGTATTGGACCGTACCGACCCATCCAGCGACCGGGAAACTGCTCGTTCAAATAAGCTGTTACAATTCTGGCGTTATGTGGCCCAACACCGTCCTGCTGAAATATAATTTTCCTTCTCTGCAGTAACGGTACTTCTTTTAAAAAATCGGGCAGATTGTCTCTTAAAAGTTCCTTGTACGTTGCGCCAGTTAAAATGTCCGGGAGAATTACTGGACCTAGTATTTCAGTGCCCATAATTCCAGCCCAGACATTTAGCTTCCATCGAATCTGAAAGCTTTTGATTCCTGTAAGGTTAGGATTGTCGTCGCTCCACGAATGCATATTGCGTGTATTAAATATTCCTTCTCGTGTAAACAGCGATTCATCGCTAACGATCACACGAGAAGGAAATGTGGGATCCCGTTCTACTCTTCTTAAGAAATTTTCGCAAAATATCCTTCTCAGAGGATAATCTTCTGGTCGTAAATGCTGCACACGGGTGTAGTGAAATGCGTGCAGCTTTTCTTCTTTTAAAATCCTCTGTACAGTTGAATAAGTTAAACAGTGTTCTCGAGCAATTACCCGAATACTCGTTTCGGGATTTTGCTCGACAGCACGAATAACTGTTTCGGTATCTTGTAAATTTCTTGCGTCACGATTTCTTCCAGCGTCGTGATTATTCGGAAGGATATTCCCAGTATTGTATAATCGTTGCGTTGCTCGAAGTATGACAGCGGCCGACGGATGTCTTGCTCGATTTGGATACAATTCGACGTATCTTCTTGCAGCGACGTAATACTCCCCATGACATCCACCGAGTGCCATTACCATGTCGTAATATTCTTCTGTCGTATATCTTGCCATCTCGATCCGTTGCTTCTAATAATCAGAGGATTACTGATGCAAGCATGGATCGTTCCTCCTAATTTATACGATCTTTGCGGGAGGTCGATAGCCCCTCCCGCGCCCCCGCGACGAATAGGAGCACCGCGTGACATGACGCCACGCGACAGCTGGAGAGAGAGAGAGAGAGAGAGAGAGAGAGAGAGAGAGAGAGAGAGAGGAGGAGGAGGAGGAGGAGAGAGAGGAGGAGGAGAGAGAGAGGAGGAGGAGAGGGAGAGGAGAGGAGAGGAAGAGAGGAGGAGGAGAGGAGAGACGAGAGAGAGGGGAGAGAGGGGGAGGAGGGAGTGAGAGGGGGGAGGGGAGAGGAG
>NW_011961721.1:0-2460 GCF_000949405.1 Vollenhovia emeryi
CTGTTTCTCCTTCTCCTTCTCTCTTCCCTTTCTGTTTTTTCTATTTCTTTCATTTTTTCTATTATCATTCCTCCTTCTTTGCCTCCTTCTCTTTCCGTGTCCTCTCTCTCTGCTTTCTCTTCCAATTTTTTTATTCTCTCTTCCATTTTCTCTCTTTGCTTCTCCCATATTTCTTCTCTCCTCTTATATTCTTTCTTCAGCTCCTTTATTTCGTTTTTTATTTCTTCCTTATCTTTTTTTCTTTCCTTCTCTTAATCTTCCATTCTCCTTAGTATTTCTCTCAGCATTTCCTCTGTTGCCATGTTCTTTTTTTCTTCCCTTTCTTTCTTGTTCGGTGGTGATCTGTCAATTTTTCTTAGTGTGTTGAATTTTTCTATTATTTCTTTCTCTGCTTTTGCTGTTTCTTCTTCTATTTCCTCTCTTTTCCTTTTTTGCAGAAATTCTTTGATTGTTCCTAGGCTATCCGTTCTCCTTCTCTGTTTTCCCAGCTCTTCTGCTCTCGTTGGCCTACCCTTCATTTTCCTTCTATTTTCGTCCTCTTTCCTGTCTTCTTTATCTCCTTGCTGCTTCTTTTCCGTTGCTTTTTCTCCTTCTTTCCCCATCCGTCGGTACGCTTATCCGCCTCTTTCCTGTCGGTTATCTGTTTCTTATTGCTGTCGGTAAGTTCCCTTCCTTTACTTTATTTTTCCTCCGGCAGTTGTCGCTTCCCTCCTCTTTATCTCCCTGGTGTTCTTACCTGTCACTCTAACCTATTTCGTCTCCTACCTGTCTCTATATTGCCTCCTAATCTGCAATTCAGTTCTTTGTGTCTGACCTACCTTATATCTCCTTGTTCTCCTGCCTCCGCTCTCTCTGACCCTCCGTCTCCTCTCTCCTTCCTTCCTCCAAATCCACTACTCTTCACAATTTTCTTCTTCCGTCGCTCTACACGTCTGTACACTTTCACTGTCGTATCGCGAGTCCCTATTGTTTGACTTATAATTGACTTATTAATATTGTTTATTGTGACACAGTTCGTTAAATATTATAATTTTATTACGTTGTCGGCTAGCTTTTGACAAGATTGTCAAAACGTACATTGTTCTCTTCTAAATTATTACAGAATAAATTACATATTTATCTACTAATATTATTTTACTATCCTGATTTGCCCGTCCGTTAACCTTCTCATATTGCTTTACAGTCTTAAATTTCTTTTATTTGGTAATTAATATAATAAATTCTTTAAAAAAATTTACTACTTCAAATTACGGAGATTAGATTTTTTAAATAATAAAATCATCTGTGTAATCAAATGTTAAAGAATACAATTTTCATAGGAGAATTACAGAAAAGATAACTCAAAATGTAATTTAATTGACAAATATTATCAAGAAAAAAAATGTATGTCTATCCTACGTAAAAGGACGCACAGAGTTTCGAATCTACAAAGAAAAGTTTTAAATCAATTTATAAGCGAAAAATTATAGGTTTTTTTAGGCATTGAGCATTATTAATCCTTTTTGACGAGAGTTCTGTGAAATTTTCTTTAAGAAGAGTCTTCTGACGTGCAAGAGAACATTTTTCACATTATACGGCACGTAAGAATATTGCATGCTAGCGCAGTGCGAATATAGCAATGTAGCTGCGCGATGCGGCGGAGCGCTCACGCACACTACCAGGCGCGCGGCTCACTGACGTGCTTCCGTCTAAAGGACAACGCCGATTGGATTAGCTTTACTCGATATCTACTGCTTCGTTGAGCATTGTAGAAAAAAATGGTTCAGGACTTTTCGACTCAATTTTTAGTCAGGAATAACGCTATACTATTAGTGGGCGCTATTTAATTAACACTCTGTATACGATTATTAATGTTTATCATAAGGTACACAACTGGATAATATGATACGGATATAACGACTGGATAATATACACTGGATAATCGGATCGCTAATACCCTGGCAATGCGCCGGAAACAAACAGGAAAGATGTCTGTACGGAATCCTTTTGGTCTGCAAGGGGAGAAAAATAACGGGATTAATTCTACGGGCTTAACTAGAATTAATTAGAAATTCTTTCCCACCCGAATATTCCCCCCTGAGTTCTACACCGGTCAGGAATCAGGAAAAGGAATCAGGTCAGGTCAGGAACACGCCCGAGCAGCGCCTCGTTATGCGTGAATTTCAGTAGTGATTGTACACCGCCCCCCCGTGTGGGCCACCTTGTCGTGGTGGGGGGGGGGGGGCTTAAGGCGGGCGTCCGGCTGGGAACCGTTGTGTGCCGCTTTTAGGCTCCGGCGGTTCCATGGGCTGGGCGTCCGCCGAGTAAGAGCCCACTTGGCCATACACTTATGGCCTGGCCGAACATCGGCCGAGCAGGATGGGGAAGCGATGTCCCATGGACATTCTGTCCGGAAGGGCGTGAACCCATACTTTTGAGCAGAAGGCCTCGTTGTGCCTTTGGGTTGGAAAAGGTGTTGAA
>NW_011961722.1:0-2461 GCF_000949405.1 Vollenhovia emeryi
GGATAGCACAGGTGATCCATATGAACTCAAAAAGAATTCACTTTTTTAAATTCTTTATGAATTACTTTAATCTATTCCAAATGAACTCAAATGTAGTTCTTTCCGGTAGTTCAAAAAGGACTCCATAGAAGTATACCTTTCGACTTCTTATAGGATCAAATTAAAGTATTCTGAAGGAAGTCCTTTTCCTGTTCATAATGGGTTCGAAAAGAATTCCTTTTTGGTGTACTCAATATACAATTGTCTCCTCTATCATCGCACATCTGGCGACTGAAAATCGAAGTAAAAACATCATCTGGATATCGATCACGGAATTTTTCACGTGAAAAGTTTCATGTGAACTCAACAATTTCAACCAATGAAATTGTATAAAAAGGGAATAATTTGATCCGATCCCGTGAAATTACACCGTTCGCGCCGCCCCGCTAACCAACGAACGAGGGCGCTACGAGTGACCAGTTCGTTGCACGAAATGGCCGTTCGTGGCGATCATGCGCAGTGGTGGGAGAGTCTGGTTGCGAGGCGCCGGAAGAAACAGTTCGTTGACCTGCTTCTTCTTCTTGGGCTCTCTCGTGGACCGACAGGACGTACACACAGACTTGTGAAATTTCTATTCCCGCTGACTTTCTTCGAGAGGTGCGTTGGGGAATTAGAATTGGGCGCTGAGAGATACTGCGAGTCTGCTCATTAACCGGGCAAGTACCAGAAGAAGGACTTTCGAGGTTAGTTAGCTTGAGCTTCTGCTCATCTCACTGAGCCGAAGACTTGCTTGACCACGGATTAATCCGTCGCCATCCCTCTACACACGCAAGTCATCTTGACGAGGGACGTACGCATTCCGTAATCATATCCGGGATTGCATTCCTTTGACTTTGATTGACGCTGTTCATACTGAGGAAACGTCTGGATTTCCAAAAGGTACTTTCTCTGTCTCTTTCCTTTCAATTATGAGAAACGTTGCGGATAACGGTTGCGAAGCACGCAGGCAACTGCATATTTTGAGATACGTCGCAGCTCGCATTCGCAACGCATGCAAGCAAGCAATTGCACGATTTGAGACTCGTCGCGGATCGCATCCGCGACGCACGCAGGAAACTGCACACCCTGAGATCATCGCGGCTTACAACCGTGATGTTCGTCCTCAATTGCCTTACTTTGGTCTCGTCATGTTTTAAAGTCGTGACGTACTCGCTCTAGTTTTCAGAGTTGAAGATCGTTGCGGCAGTGGCTGCGACGTCAACACATGACTTCAGTCATGCTGTGACGTTGCGAACGCTGATGCGATGTTTATAACCAATTGAACTAATATTATTATTATTCGACTATTCACAGCTCCAACTTAGTTAAAGGATAGCGCGGATATAGAGCTTAAGGAACATTCAACGCTGTAGTTAACACCCAGATAACTTCCCAGGATCGCCACAATACTTATTACAGTCGGTGTTGATGACTTAAGTACAATTACCTTTTATTTTTCTGTTTGGTTTTACGAACCAAAGGTCAGATTTACTGTATTATATTTATTTTCGTTATTCGCGATTTTTAATATTGACTTAAAGTGCTCTCTGGCGTTGCTCGCTGCGACAAAGTCCGTATTATTTTCTAAATCTAGTTTTTGTTATTTATAATTTTAGGAATTACGTTAACTTTCTTCCCATCAATCGTTCCGTGAAAAATTCAACAATACTACTTTTATACAAATATTTTATCTGTGATTTTGAGTAATACCGAGTATTATCACGAGACACGGTAGTGTCTCGCGCCAAGTGTAAGCGTAGCTAGTACACGCGTGCGAGACCGACCGTGTAAGTTTACGCGAGTACACGAATTGACGGGCCCTCAGATTTTCGGATCTCAACAACGGCTGATCCGACGAAATTGAGACTGCGCTTAATCGATACCTTGGGTACGATTTGCATAATAAAAGTGTTTTTACTTTTCTCCTACGTGCCCCACGAGTGGAGGTATTGCAATGCAAGTCAGTTTTGTGAAATTTTGGATTAAGAAACATCTTTGTCGTCGTCGTCCTCGTCCTCGTCCTCATCCCGGTCGTCGTCGTCGTCGTCGACCAAACCAGCATTTTCACTTGACCTTTCACTTGACCACGTTGCAATTGACCACGGTCCCGATTGACCACGTTGCACTTGACCACGGTCCCGATTGGCCACGTTGCAATTGACCACGGTCCCGATCGGCTACGTTGCAATTGACCATGGTCCCGATTGACCACGTTGCAATTGACCACGGTCCCGATTGGCCACGTTGCAATTGACCACGGTCCCGATTGGTCACGTTGCAATTGACCACGGTCCCGATTGGCCACGTTGCAATTGACCACGGTCCCGATTGGCCACGTTGCAATTGACCACGGTCCCGATTGGCTACGTTGCAATTGACCACTGTCCCGTTTGACCACGAGCTAATAGTGGGCGCGCACGCACGCACGTATTATTGTACATAT
>NW_011961723.1:0-2462 GCF_000949405.1 Vollenhovia emeryi
CCCCTTTATCTAGTAGCTCTATCCGGCGCGATGACGTCACGGGGACGAAGGTGGGAGAGGCGGGGGCTGCCGGCATTTGTCTTCGCGAGTGCGTAGGAAGCGGCGGTAGCGGCGGAGGCGGCGGGGGTCATCTGGACCGGCCGGCTCGAGCGAGTGGTTGCACGCGCGCGTCCAACTCGCCCGAGGACACCCGCGCAGGTACGTAGAATCCGCTCCGGAGTTCCCGGCCTCGCGATCTCGCGTCCCGCTGAGAATGTCTTCGCGAGCGTCTAACATGGCGTCGCGTGGGCGCCGAGAGTTGCGTTGATTTCGCGAATCTCACGAGGGCCGCGGATTCGGAGCTGACCGCGACCGAGATTCGCGTCCCGCGACGACGCGTCTCTCGAGCGCTCCGGGCGCGACTCGCGGATTAGCCGCGCTCGGCATTGCAAGTCCGAGGCGTCGGAGTGCACCGAGGCGAGAAAACCGCCGCAGGGCGTCGTGGCGCACGGATTCGCGGCATTACTGGACATTACTAGGCATTTTTTGGGCATTAGGCCTTGCCGGGGCATTAAAGAGAAAATAAGATAAAACAAGGTAAATAAGATAGCATAAGATAATGAGATAATGTAATGCCCACTGGGCATTAGCGGGCATCGGCCCGAGGAGAACAAAAAGTCAGGATCATGTCAATTTGATGTCATATTGACCAAATTCATGTCAAATTGACCAAATCTTTATAATCCTGACTTTTTGTTCTCCTTGAGGTTGTACACGATTTTGGCCAGCGGCGAGGGGAAAACCGCTGAGGGCACTGTGGTGTACAAACTTGCGGCATTACTGGGCAGTACTAGGCGATTTCTGGGCATTACTTGGGGCATTATAAAGATAAAATAAGATAAAATAAGAGAGAACAAGATAAATAAGGTAATAAGATAAAGTAATGCCCACTGGGCATTAGTGGGCATTACTTTATCTTATTACCTTATTTATCTTGTTCTATCTTATTTTATTTCCCCCTCGGAGTGCTCTTTTGCATTCGAGCGAACGAGAGAGGAGACTGACAATGAGATAGAAAGGGAGGAGGAGCATTCCGACGCCTCGGATTTGCAGTACCAAACGCAGCTATTGAGAATTCCCCCCCTCGCCCTGCTGGTGTGATACTCCGTGGCTCCGGTGTGCCGGGGATGAGAAACGGGGCGAGCGCGCGGGAAACTCGTCAAGTGTGTTCCGCGCGACCGTAGCATCGCTCGAGGGTGACGAGCGTGACGACTGGCGGCGTGTGCGTGGGCCAACCTTCTCGCGACCGCTGGGGCGTGCGGTCCCGCACGCGTCTCTCGTCTCTCTGGTCCCGCGAGACGCTGGCGCGTTCCGCTTTTTAAAGAATAGTAAAAACAAATCGGCCGTGGAAGGGTTGATCGCGGTATTTATTAACGTCGTTTATCGGAGCAACTGTTTAATTGCGATTTAAGTGACGGTATTGGTCGTTGGGGCAAGTAGGAGCATGTTGGGGCATGCGACGCGAGCAGACTCCTTCGGAGTCTCGACCTCGTTCGCCGGAAATCTACGCCGACGTCCGCAACGTGCGCACTTCCGGGTCGTAGATCCGCGATCGAGATATTTCAGAGATATTTCGAGAAGTTACAGTTGCAGTTACTAGTTTTTGGTAACTCTAAGTTCACCTCGTTACTTTCTCTTTAAACCTCCACAGATCACATCAGGCCTCGCATTTACGCATAAACGCTTTACAATTCATGTGCAGATTTGATATTTTTATTTTCATTGCAAGAAAGTAACTGCAAAGTAACGACTCGTTACTTTTAGAGTAACTGTAACGCGTTACTTTTCAGAATTGTTAACTTGTAACTGTAACTAGTTACATTTTTAACGAAAAGCAACTGTAACTGCAACTAGATACTTTTATAGAGTAATATAGTGTATTAAAATGTACACGCAATAACCAAAGGGGTAAAATGTTGAGGAAATTTCGCGCACATTTTCCGATTGTCATGTGTAATTTAAATTTGTTTTACAGTGGACGAAAACGGGCAGTGCGGTGCAGTGAAATGTGTACGCGGCGCATCCTGTGTGATGCCGCGACGGAGTTCCAATAATGTGGATTACAGCGAGGGAGAGCATTCGACTCGTCAGTGAAGAGTAAGTCGATCCGTTCTATGATAATTGTTGCAACTTACTTGGGCCCGTCTTGCGGCATCGGCGACGTTGACTGCTCGTCCGACTGCTCCGACCGCGTGGCTGTTCTGCAAAAGAAAGCGACCGATTTGATATTCGTTCCGAATATTAATACCTAACGTACCGAGATCGGTATTCATTCTCGAGGAACAATATTGTAAGAGTATTCGCCGGGAGAGCGCGCCTGCTCCCGGGGAATACTCGAGAACGAGCGCGCGAAAAGCGAACACGTGAACACCTGACGAGGGATCTCGCGGCGTTCACGTGTTCGCTTTTCGCGCGCTCGTTCT
>NW_011961724.1:0-2462 GCF_000949405.1 Vollenhovia emeryi
ATTTCCGTTCGAACGTTTCTCAATGGTTCTTTACGATTATGAAACTATATATACGTTTAAAAAACGTATATGAAACCAATATGTGCTACCTGGGTATTTACGCCCCACCTCCCTTGATATCGACGCTCCATTTCTTGAATGTCCTGCTGGAATCGTTCTCCGTGTTCCTCACTATAATCGTCTAGATTTTCTGGGAAGTAATCTACATGAGAATCCAAAAATGCAGCTTTAGATTCATCAGGCAACCCATTCTTCTATAGTTTTCAACCATTTCAGACACTATTTCTTTGTACATTGGACTTTTGTAATTACCTAGGAAATTTTCGACGACGTTTTTGAAACTCAGCCAAGCAGCTTTCTCTGTATCATTCATCGTAGTAACAAAAGTTTCATCCCTCATCAGCGTTCTGATTTGAGGTCCATCATAGATTCTTTCCTTTAATTTTGCGTCGGAGATGTTCGTAAACTTTCCTTGAAGATATTGGAAGCATTTACCTTTTTTATCTAGAGCCTTAACCAATTGTTTGATTAGACCTAGTTTAATGTGAAGAGGTGAAGTAGAACTTTTGAAGGATTAACTAAGGGGTCGTTTACATTCTGGGATTTAGTTGCACATTTCGGGCCGATTCCCGAGGCAACGCCTACCGTGCCCCCACTACCGCTCGAGACACGACGGCCGAGCCGCTGATCGCTCCTGAGACCCATCACCCAACGTCACGCGGGCATATTAAACTAGGTCTAATCAAACAATTGGTTAAGGCTCTAGATAAAAAGGGTAAATGCTTCCAATATCTTCAAGGAAAGTTTACGAACATCTCCGACGCAAAATTAAAGGAAAGAATCTATGATGGACCTCAAATCAGAACGCTGATGAGGGATGAAACTTTTGTTACTACGATGAATGATACAGAGAAAGCTGCTTGGCTGAGTTTCAAAAACGTCGTCGAAAATTTCCTAGGTAATTACAAAAGTCCAATGTACAAAGAAATAGTGTCTGAAATGGTTGAAAACTATAGAAGAATGGGTTGCCTGATGAATCTAAAGCTGCATTTTTGGATTCTCATGTAGATTACTTCCCAGAAAATCTAGACGATTATAGTGAGGAACACGGAGAACGATTCCAGCAGGACATTCAAGAAATGGAGCGTCGATATCAAGGGAGGTGGGGCGTAAATATGATGGCCGACTTTTGTGGGATGCTAAAAAGGGAGGTATCACCGAGAGGAAAGAAGTGTAAGAGAAAACCATTGCACAGATGCTTTGAGAGTAAAAGAGTCCGATATCACAAGCAGAGATAGTGATTGAAATGTTTTTGCAGATCTAATAAACTGTTCTGCAAGGTGAAGAAAAACTTATACTCTACTTAAAGTAAAAAAATTCAATCGTTTTTTAGCAGACTCTTGATTGATCAAGTATTTTATAATAGAACTTCATAAATCAAGAAAATAGCTCAAGAAGCAGTTGGGGGGGGATTTTAATGCATTTTTTAGTTTAGGGAGGATTTGAGACCTGATGGAGCATTTCTGACCACGGATTCGTATTCAGCGGGTCAAAATACTAAAAAAACATGTTCATGTTATTTTAGTTCCGCAGACCGAGGGGTGAGTACGTCTAGCAAAAGTGCCCGTTTCGTGAAATTATGAGTTTTTTGAGGTTAGGGACGTTAAAGCTAGTAATTCTTCAATTCACCTCGGATTCAGATTCAGTGGGTCAAAATACATAAGAATACACTGGTCTGGTCTAAGGGCCAGACAACTTTTTTTATTTTGTGGGGCTGTGTAATTAATGGATATTTGATAGGACCTTACATTTTTTAAGACAATTTAAACAGTGCAAGATACCTTTCATTTTTGCAAAACGAATTACTAGGTCTTTTAGAAGAGGTTGATATTAATACTCGTCAAAGAATGTGGTGACAACAAGATGGAGCACCGCCTCACTCGGCTGGAAAGTCACCACTTACCTTAATCAAGTGTACCATGAAAAATGGATAGGCAGATTCGGCCCTACAAAGTGGCCTCCACGTTCTCCAGATTTAACTTCACCAGATTTTTACTTGTGGGGTTATTTGAAAAATGTAGTATACAAAGAAGCTCCGACAACTCGAGAGGATATGAAAAACAGAATAAAAGAGCCTGCAATAATATGTATTTCTCGGCGAGTTTTGTTATCTACCATTATAAATTTTCAGAAACGGCTCCGTTTATGTTTACAACAGAATGGTAGTGTATTCGAACATTCATTAAATGGATAAATTGAAAAATTAGCGCTTCTAAGCCTAGTGCTCGTCATATGCACACACGCACACACATGATCGGCAAGAAGTCTTACGTAAAACAAGCACCCCGAAGTGAGAGGCAAGGGGACTCACGTTAAACAAGCACCCCGAAGTGAGAGGCAAGGGGACTCACGTTAAACAAGCACCCCGAAGTGAGAGGCAAGGGACTCACGTTAAACAAGCA
>NW_011961725.1:0-2463 GCF_000949405.1 Vollenhovia emeryi
TACATATAATTGGTTGACATTGTTTTTTTAATAACTTTTTAATAAACAACGAGCGCCGGCTAAATCCTTCTGAGGGTTACTCAGGAGGGTGACCTCTATAATATATGTCAAGCCCAAGGTTATTGGAGGTGGGTGTGTTAATCTAAATAATTACCCTCCCCGTTCGCATCCTCTTCCTCGCATATAGCCCTATGTTGTCGCTCTTCTTCTTCTTATTAACTACTTGGGAAGGGAAGATAGAATGGATTGGAAGTGGAAGAAAAAATGTATGTCATTAAAAAAAATTTTAATCTCATTTTATTATCTCAATTTATCAAAATACATCACCTCGACTATGGGCTTCGGCAAGAATTTCTTTTACAGCATAAACCATTAATTCGCGCATTATGATCGAAATAAATTCACCATTTTCGGTTAAATTTTTATAGTACTTGTCGTGTAGGATTCTAACTGCATCGTTCGGTGTATCGCATTTTTTTTCGCCACTCATCCACATATCTTGTACATGCACAACGAGTTCTTCGAAGCTTTCATGTACAGTTTCTAGATCCGCATACAGTTCAAAATGTATGGAGTCTACACAGTGTTCCAATTCAAATAAAAATGATATAGTTGATGGTTTCATGTACATAGAAGTATTATTTGATGTTACTTTTACAATGTTCCGTGGCGCATTCTAACTAGTTCTATAGCTAAATGATTAAGCTGTATCGCTGATGATGATGACGCATCTGTTGCCTTTAGCAGCTGGTCTATTTTTGATTGATTTTGTCTGTATTCTTTCCAAATTGATTGATCTAACTCAATCTGATGTCCTTGATTATCGCCGAGAATTATTTCTACGTAGGATGCACGAGGTACTACTCTGATCCTAATATCTATGTATTTGAACGATGTAGATGTCAGCGGTAACCTCCTGCACATGATACACGGCGGGATATGTGGTTCATCGTTAGAACTGAAAGAATATATAAAGTAAAATAAATACAATTATACGTGTAAAAAATGTGTGCAAATATGCAGTAGCTTTATGATACTCACACGTCACCACACTGTTTCTTGCATGATACAGTTTCATCTTGAGGAACGGATGGCGTATAACTGCTTCGATGAACATACCGTGTGTAACGGCGATTGTTAAAACTGTTTGAAAAATACAATTAAATGTGGAAAATGGTAAAGGAAAATATACGATAACTTTGTAGTACTTACACGCTACGCTGTTTCTTGGTGGATGACATTTCCTGAGGAGTGTAATAATTCATTCTTGCTAAGGAAATCTTAAGGCCTATCAGGACACGAAGAAACTGGATGATAAATACGAACTTCTTCTCTAACGATGCGTTCGTGGGTCCCAACGTATTCTTAGTTCTCGATCTCGTATAAAATGTCCTACTGTGGTACAGCGGGCTTCCGGACCGTTTATATACCATAAAAAGTCGCTGTCAGCAGCCAGGTTTCGGCGCTTGACCCCGTGACTCATACCATGAAAAATAATATTATGTAGCTGTGGTATCGGTGCTAATCAAAGGCATCCTCAGTGATATCTATTGCATGTCGATGCAGTAGATGCGAGTTTAAACGTGGAACTTCCCTGACATCATGCACCTAGACAAGAAAGTCGCTGTCAGCAGCCAGGTTTAGGCGCTTGACCTCATGACTCATGCTATGGATGCGCGCAGCTGTGTCTGCGCTAATCATTTGTATATCGTCATCTCCTGGTGATATCTATTACATGCATGTGTCGCGGATTGTCTCGCGCCGCGGACCTCCCCGCGCCACCGCGGATCGCGTAGCGCCGCGGTCCTCCCCGCGTCGAGGGATCGCGTAGCGTCGCGGTCCTCCCCCGCCCCGCGCCCGCGCGGATCGCGTAGTGCTGCGGTCCTCCCCGCGTCCTCGCGGATCGCCGCGGAATATCTCCCTTCCCGCGCCCCGCGGATAGCCAAGCGCTGTGGAATAATAAACGCGGAACTTCTCGACATCGTTCACCTTGATAAGAAAGTCATCAGCCAGGTTTCGACGCTTGACCCTGTGACTCATACGCGTCCAGGTGTTCGATGACAGGTCAGCACCTAGATATCTGTTACATGTCACGTAGTGACAGGTCAGCACCTTGCGTGACGTCAAGGTCGCGTACTCCCCCTCCTCCCCGCGGTCCCCTCGCCTCGGAGTAGCCCCCTCCCCGCTGTCCCCTCGCCGCGGGGTACCCCCCCCCCGCCCCGCTCCCCCCTCGGAGCTCCCGGGGTAGAATCCCCCTATATACCCTACTAGCATTATCATTCAATAATGTTAAAATATCATCCGCGGATTTCGACTGATCAGCTGCTTCTACGGCTGCTAAAGTAAAATAACTTTTAAGCACATCCCAGTTATAAAGTAATCTTACGACACATTTATGTAAAATTAGCCATCTAGTATTACATAATTTTAAAATCTTATTTCTCTCGAGATTAAAAAAATCTT
>NW_011961726.1:0-2464 GCF_000949405.1 Vollenhovia emeryi
GCGTCCGCTGACGCGTATGCCGCCCGAAGGCGAGAAGCTTCCGAGGATGCGTATACCGCCCGAAGGCGAGAAACGTCCGAAGACGCGTACCTGTTTATTGTCGGAGCTCCAAGATGCCGCCTGATGGCGAAAGACGTCCGAAGACGTGTACCTGCGTATCGTCGGATTTTCAAGGGGGGGGGAGGGGTTCCGTGCTTTCCTAATTCCTCTCGTTTACGTACAGCCTCTTGATCTAGTGAGATTAGATAATCTCGGCTCACCCTCGTGGTAGCTCGACTTTCTCCTTCGCCCTTCTATCTATCCTAGACACCACTATATTTTGATACGATTCAGAAACTCCGAAGTTCGCAAAAAAGAACCACATGCAAAAAACGCAAGACACAATCTCAAGAAGGAGGACCTGTTAAATCGATAATAAACATAAGAAAATCGGCATCGCGGCGACGCTCGGTCGCGCGCACCGCCGTCTATTGCAAACGTAACGCCTTGCCCCATCGCGGAGCCCTCCTGCGCTTATCGAAACTCGAAACCCATAGTCACATCAATTAAAAATACCACAAATTTACTGAAAAAGAATTGAAATCAGAGTATTTTCACTATCAAAAGTTTAGGCTCATAAGTGAAAAAAAATCGCAAATAATTCAGGAAAAAACATTTGTAAAGTGAAATATAGCTTTGTAGGAGTACAAATAAGACTCCAACTATCGCTCAAGTTTCTTACATCTAGATTTACTATCCGTTAAGAATAGATATTTAAGTATTTCCAATTTCATGCACTTTTGTCTAAGATCCCTGTCGAAAATGGTCGATTAAAACCGATTAAGACAAAAAGTAATCCAAATTGATCGGGATTTCTGCACCGAAAATACGGTATTAAAACCGATTGAAAATAGATCATATTCTGGCGGATTCCCAATGAGAAATGATTCGTCGATCGATGTCGAAACGATGTCGAATCGACGTCAATTTGACGGTATCGATGTCGATTCGACATCGTTGTGACATCGATCGACGAATCATTTCTCACTGGGTTAATATTGGGTTATATACATCCACTTCAATCCGATATTAAACGATTTCATCAAATCGGTTTTAATGCGATGTGAATTTGTCGGAAAACGACAAAAACAATCCGTTACTATTGGGAATTCGACGATTTTGCGGATTACATCGCGATACACAATTAAAAAAGTGTTAAATGTTTTGCTTATAGTATACAGGGTGTTCGATTTAATCTGTCCAGGCCGATGTCTCGGAAACTATCGAAGCTAGACGAAAGATCCAAAAAGGTTCTTCAATGGCTTTACTTCTAGATAATTTTCCGCAAGATAAGACCGTGCCCTTTCGTACTGATTTTTAAGGGGGGGAGGGGGACAATTTTTTTCAAATGAAAACCCCATATAAACATAAGACCAATTGGTGGGGCTTGAAAAATCGAATCCAACGACTTATATTTTTGTATACTTTGCGACGATGTTTTCTCTTCTCTTAATTTCTTCCGTCCTCCCGTGATACGTGGACGGACGGGTGGTGCCGTCCCGCTCTCGCCGTCGCGCGCGGGTCTTAGCCGAAGGTGCGCGCCGACGACGGGGAGTGTGGTCGCCGGGCGCGAGAAGCGCGGGATGCGGACGGATCGAGTCGTCGTCAAAAACCAAGGGGGGAAAATGTTAACGCGCCGGAAAGGAGCAGGATCTCGGTAGCTCCGCGCGTACCGTGCCGAAAGCCGAGGGTTCGACGCGAAAAACGAAGATTGGGCGCCAGACGCGGTCTTGCACGCGTCACGTCGCGATATCCACCAAATTGCACGAACGATCGGTATCGGCCTTCGTCACGGGCAGGCTAGCTCGCCTAACGGCAGAGGGGCTGGGCGGTGGTTGACACCAAACGATTCCAGAGGCTACGGGACTTAAGGGACTCTCACGCCGGACGAGACACACGAAGAGAGACGTACACGAAAAGAAACTCAGAAAAATAATATAAATAAAATCGGGTTTAATGTAAAGCGGCGTTAACAAGCCGGTTGAGTGGCCGCTATAACGGGCGGCGTCGCAGGCGAATATAGTGCAGGCCCCGAGTTCGGGGCAGTGATGGTAGATGGGCCGGGTTTTTGGCGCATGCGCGATGTAAAACTGGTGAAATCTGGTGAAATCTAGTGAAAACGGTAACAGTAAAGTACTTAATACGAGAAAAAAGGGGTACCGTTGATCGCCCCTACATAAAACTCACAAAAATTTTGAATTTAAGGAAATAATAAAAGCTACATATTTGTAAAGATATATCAACATAATTACGCACATACACAAACAATTACAAGATGTTTAATAATCTATATAAAATAAAATAAAAGATACATTAAACATAAAAGATACATTAAAAGAGAAAGGGTGCTGAAATAACTTCAAGCAAAACACATAATGACTCAAAATAAAACTTTTATTTGGCAGGAATATTAAAGAATACCAAC
>NW_011961727.1:0-2464 GCF_000949405.1 Vollenhovia emeryi
AGTGATAAGTTGCTAACAATAAAACTGCAACCAAGCGAAGTGGGACTTTACAATAAAGTTTTCGATTTTTGGAATTTTTCGTGATTCTTCATTCCAAAGTTTTTCGTCACTACTAGATGATGATGATGATGAGGATAGCCCATCTAAAAACTGGTATTAATATCCCGCGCTGCCATATTGCACTAGATCGACACCGTCTCTTGGGGCTCGCGCCGAGTTTCTGCACTAAAATGCAAAAACTCGACACCAAGTTTTCCAGTGAAACAGTGCGCACCGCCTTCGTGCGCACCGAAAAACTCAATGAAACACGCTGCTCTTGACTAGTGCGCACTCAGTGCGCACTAGTGCAACCAGTGAAAAACGCTATAACTTAGTCACTAACGCTTTGGTATAATTTTTCTTAAAATTAATCTTATCCTAACGCAGAGTATTACATGAATGGTCTCTAAGACCTCAAGAACATAAATCGCAGATCGATTGCAGTTAGTCACAAGGCACAGGTACTAACTTTACTATGGGCCTTTTATATTGCCCCTTAGCAGTACGCAACGTTACGGCGCGCACTACTCCGTCGACGCCCGGATGCGTCTCCAACACCCTCGCCATCGTCCATTTGTATGGCATCGCCTCATCTTCCTTTAGCATCACCAGCTGTCCCGCGCGTATTGTTTCGCGCTTTAAAGTTTTCCACTTGGACCGCTGCTGGCACGTGGACAGATATTCCCGCGACCATCGCGACCAAAACCTTTGACGGAGTTGTTCGATGTGCTCTGCCATCTGGACAGTTTAGACGTCGGTACCTCCTGTAGATCGTGTTCAGGTAACGCTGCCATCGAACTGCCAATAAGAAAATGCGCGGGAGTCAACGCCTCCAAATCCCGCGGATCATCAGAAAGCGGAGTGATAGGTCTCGAGTTCATGATTGCCTCGATTTGGGTTAAGACCGTAATCATCTCGCTTACAGTGAGCGACGCCTCTCCTATTGTTCGTTTTAGATGTCGCTTCATAGTCTTGACTGCCGCCTCCCAGAGACCGCCGAAGTGCAGTGCTCTTGCTGGGATGAAATGCCAGTTCACACCCTCGACGGAACAGTGTTCAGGGATCCTCTTCTTAAATTGAGGATCGTTGAGAATTCGTTGGATCTCTCTTTCTGCCCCGACGAAGTTCCTGCCATTATCGGAATAAATGTCCGACGGTAATCCTCGTCTCGCCGTAAATCGCTTCAGGGATCCTATGAACGCCTCAGTGGTCATGTCGTCCACTAGTTCGATGTGGACCGCCTTCGTTGCCATGCACACGTATACAGCCACGTAAGCCTTGTACTGCTTACTGTTTCTTCTCACACGGTCTCTCACGAACAAGGGTCCACAGTAGTCCACTCCTACTCTTGCAAATGGTCTTGACACTTGCACTCGCGCCTCCGGAAGTTGCCCCATCAGCTGCTGATATGGCATCGGGTCCGCCTTGCGACACACCACACAATTTCTCAAATGCTTCTTCACGACGCTTAGCCCGGAAATCGGCCAGAACTCACACCTTACTGCCGCCAACGTAGCCGTAGGCCCAGCATGGAAACACTTATTATGTTTCTCCATAACAATTAGTTTGGTGACGTAATGCTCGGACGGAATAATCAGTGGGTGCTTCGCGTCCTCATCCAACGACGAACGATCTAACCTTCCGCCCACCCTCACGAGCTTGTCCTTGCCTATGTATGGTTTCAAACCAATTAACTTAGAGTTTCTATTGATCGCCTGGTCATCGCTTAATTTACGGATCTCGTCTTTCCAAGCCGCTGCTTGGACTAATCTAATTATTACATTTCGCGCCTCCCTTAACTCTACCGAAGAAATATATTCTGTCGCATCCGTGTTAGCGCGCTTTCTCAAACCGCTTATGAATCTCAATACGTAAACCACGACACGCAACAACTTAGAGTAGGAAGAAAACTTGTCGAATTCCACGACGGTATTACTAACTATAGCTATCGCCATCGACGCCACCTTGCGCTCTTCGGGTATACCGTCCAGATCCGCACCACGGCTTTCAGTTTCTGAAAAATCAGTCTCAGTTTTTAACCAACTCGGACCTTCCCACCATAACGTAGAGCTATTCAACTGCGCGGGAGTTGACCCTCTAGATATCATGTCGGCAGGATTATCCCGTGACTTTACGTGGCGCCACTCGTTTGGAGACGAACTATCCTGAATCTCGCTCACCCTATTTGCCACAAATGTTTGCCACCTCCTGGAAGGCGAACCTATCCAAGCTAAAACTATTTTGGAATCCGTCCAATAGTGCCTCTCTGAAATGTCAACCTTCACGGCTTCCGCGACCTTTTTCATCAATTTAACTAACAACAATGCCCCACACAATTCCAACCTTGGTAGGGATATAGCCTTTAAAGGCGCGACTCGGGACTTGGAACACACTAGTGTGGAACCAACGTTATGATTGGAGTGCC
>NW_011961728.1:0-2465 GCF_000949405.1 Vollenhovia emeryi
ATATGAATCATAATTGTTCGTCCTAAGGAGGAATCCTTCACGGAGCGTTAGATATCTAAATTCCCTGCCCTTCTAAAGCGAAAATTTATTTCCTTCGCTTATTCACAGATTAAATCCTCCTCCCAGCCCAGAGCCAGATGAAGTTTGTTCGCTCGTCCGCTTTGTTTCCTCCTCGTTGCGATCGTGACTCGAAAAAAACGTTGGTCCATTAATTCTAATAAGGTATAGATGAATGCCTGTGCGGTGCGGTTGTTCTTGTTCATCATAAGGAGGAATCCTTCACGGAGCGTTAAATATCTAAATTCCCTGCCCTTCTAAAGCGAAAACTTATTTCCTTCGCTTATTCACAGATTAAATCCTCCCCCTAGCCCCGAGCCAGATGAAGTTTGTCCGCTTTGTTTCCTCCTCGTTGCGATCGTGACTCCAAAAAAACGTTGGTCCATTAATTCTAATAATGGTTTGGATGAATGCCTGCGCGCTCCGGTTGTTCTTAGGAATACATTTGCATAAACGCGAAAAAAATTTTTTCGCATTTTGGGAGATAAATCCACGGGGAATTCGAGCCGATTCTCCATAAAGTTTACGACTCCGCGCTTACGGGGACGCTTCGGGATGTATGCACGCTCCGTGTAACTTCGTTTGGAGCGATTATGGTTAAATCTTGTGGTTTAATCATGTTCTGACGAGTCAATTGCGAGCATCTCGCCACGAGGACAATCTCAATAAAATCGATATGATAATTTGACTGCTCGCCGCAGAACCTCTGCTTTCATGCCCTTGTTAAATTATTACAAAGTTGTAGAATATTTCCCGAAATATTTAATTTTTTTCGTATTGTTTAATATACATTTTTAAAATTTATTATTTTAAAATAGTTTTTTGTAATATTTTGGGATAATATGGAGGAATAGAGTCGCCTAATGAAGTTTTCAAATAAAATAATTATTAAAAAAAAATTTTCGAGTAATCTTACTCACTTTTCGTGGACAATACCTACTTTAAAAATACGATAATAATTAATCTTTTCAAATGAATTGATTCGAATTTGATGTTTGATATGAATCATAATTGTTCGTCCTAAGGAGGAATCCCTCACGGAGCGTTAGATATCTAAATTCCCTGCCCTTCTAAAGCGAAAATTTATTTCCATCGCTTATTCACAGATTAAATCCTCCCCCCATCCCCGAGCCAGATGAAGTTTGTTCGCTCGTCCGCTTTGTTTCCTCCTCGATGCGATCGTGACTCCAAAAAAACGTTGGTCCATTAATTCTAATAAGGTTTGGATGAATGCCTGCGCGCTCCACTTGTTCTTAGGAATACATTTTCATAAACGCGAGAAAAATTTTTTCACGAATTGCGATTATGACGTGCCGTGCTCGTCTGCATACTCGCGCGTTATAGCTATTGGATTTTGTAATACGCCCGAGACGTTTATATTCTAATCACCACATATAGCGAGGATTCGCACTCGCGGAGCAATAAATTGCAGGAATATCCATGACAACTGCATATCCTTTCGAGCGAAAATTAATATTTTTCTGCATGGTTGACTGAGGAGCGTAGCAGTAGAATTATCGTCTACCACGTGTTCCGCCTGACGAGCCAATTGCTAGCACCTCGCCACGAGGACAATCTCGATAAAACCGATATGAAAATTTGACTGCTCGCCACAGAACCTCTGCTTTCATGCCGTTGTTAAATTATTACAAAATTGTAGAATATTTCACGAAATATTTAATTTTTTTTCGTAATGTATAATATACATTTTTAAATTTATTATTTTAAAATTTTTTTTCAAAATATTTTGGGATAATATGGAGGAATATAGTCGCCTAATGAGGTTTCTAAATAAAATAATTATTAAAAAAAAATTTTCTTGGAATCTTACTCACTTTTCGTGGACAATACCTAGTTTAAAAAAAGTGGAAAATAAATAATCTTTTCTAATAAATTGGTTCGAATTTAGTATCCTGATCACTAGAGAGATATGGCACCTTTGATTATTTTCATTATCAATTATTCGCTTATAAAGAGATATTTTCGTACCATATAAAATAAGGTCCTGTAAAAATAAGACCGCCTATACGAATTAAGCTTTATTTGAACTAATGCCGAAATCCAGGATTGGGTGTAATTAATATATAACCCGCGAAAGGATACTCCCCTGGAATTCAATCAATATAATTCGATGATAATTAATGTGAGATACTGGGTCTTTTGAGAAGGTTACGATCGTTTAATGATGCAATGATCTGACCTGTTGTTAATAAAATTTTTGTAGATTTACAGTTCTATATTAGTTAGGATACATTTAATTTGGAGAAGTATATCCTTTGATAGTAAGTCATGTATCCGTACATTCGAATTATTATTATTATTATTTACAGAATTCAGGTGATAATTGTTGTTTTCGTGTCGTGGATCTCTCCCTGATTCTCGAGCAAATTACGGTCTACTCATGACAA
>NW_011961729.1:0-2465 GCF_000949405.1 Vollenhovia emeryi
AACCGATTGCAAAATATATGCATACTTGTACCATTAGTCACATTTTTATTTACTTTCCTCTTCCCATTCCAATGTTGCTCATCACTTCGGGTGTTACTTGTCACGCACACGCTCTTGCTGATCGCACGCCTCACGCGTATCGCGAAGCTTCCGCATGCGATTGCGAATATGCATATCCCCTCCCACAAAGCGGTCTAGAACTCTCATATATACCTCGTGTTGTTATTTAACAATTCGCATCGCTTATACAGACGATGGGGTTTATTTTGGGCAAACACTTATATTAAAGGAATACAGTCGTATACTTTTCTCTCTCATTTTATTTAACAATTCGCATCGCTTATACAGATAGGACACAATTTCCTTACATACATTAAAAGAATACATTCGTGTCATTTTTGTGATTTTATATACGGTTACATTTGATATGACAGGTACTAGTAGCAGCAACAGCAGCATTATACGATATCGACAGCTACATGAAGCTAAATGTTGCTTTGAAAGGATTAGGAGACACTGCCTTATACACTGAAACATATAAGTGCATACAATTTTGTCGCTTTGAGTTTTCTATGGTATTTTCTACATTTTTTTTGTAAAGGACAGGTATGCTTCGATTAGGAGATACTGCCTTATACAATGAAACATATAATAAATTATATGCTTGTATGTATAAGTCAGTATCTCCTAATGGAAGCACCTTTACAAAAACTGCGAAAAATACCATAGAAAACTCAAAGCGATTTATTTAGAGTTATAGATTGATATATTTCTTTGTCATTCATGGGTACGGTTATCTCTCTCCCTCTTTCATCTGAAAACAAACGTACATATTTCTCACAACTCTGTTACATACAGTGTTGAAAATAAAAACACCATTTCTTACTTACGAAGATCCACTTGGCTTTGCCTTCTTCAACCTTGTTTCATTCATATCCCCACGCACATTAGTTAATCGTCGTACATAGTCTTTCAAAGGCATATTCATTTCCTTGACAAAGGTAAATATTTGTTTTCTGAAACCAAACGGAAACACTTTGTCACGAATATGGTACATAATTACATGAAAAAAAAACGATGTATACTTACAATGTTGTGAACATCGTGTCGTGCACTCGTATGTGCACCTCTAATGTCACGAACTTAGGCATGGTGGTTTCTAAACGTTCGAGATCCTTATATATCTCTCGCACCGTTCCCGATAGAGTTTCCACGCTTTCGGTGAACTCCGTCACAGTGGTGTTGAGAGCATCCGTCAGGACCATTAAGTCATGTAGTTGATCCATTGTGTGTGAACAGACGACGTCTCGATACTTTTTTACAACTTGAAACCGCGCACTTTGAGATTCTGTATGACTTTGACAGGTCTCGTACGTTACGATTTAACGATGTATTTATACCGTTCAAATCGGAAACTTTCCCGAGATATGCACCACTGTATCGCCACGGTCTCATCGAACGGATATATAACGTCAGCGTCTAATCGAAAAAATATTGCGAAACGTATGGGTGACAATTTGTAACACTTTGATTATCATAAACCAAGGACTAATCGAAAGGATATACCGTCACAGTAATACTGTTCAGAATTTCCTGCGATATGCACCACTTTATCGCCATAGTCTCATCGAACGGATATATGATGTGGGCGTCTAATCAAACAGATATTGCGAATTGTTATTTTTTGTGACGCTTTGCGATTGCAACAGTCGTTGTACGAATTCAATCTTCATAGTACTCTCAAAGTACGAGTAAAAAGTGCCAGTACACGTGTTGGAGAAGGCGACCACAAACTTGAGGTAAACAAAACTTTATTTTTGTAATGATAATATAAAAATTCCATTCGACAAGTACAATGTAAGGTAAAATTGAATAACACACACACACACACTACTTTTATTTTATATATATTTTAGAAAAAATAAAGATGAAACCACCAGCGGATATTGTAATTGACGGGGTAGATCCCCGGCAACATGAATTCTACGATGTTTTACAAGACTGTTATTGCTTCCGGGCACTTGAACCCGGAAGCCACTATTTCGAGGAAACTCATCCAAACAGGCGCATATGCGCAGACTGCGCTACGAACGAAGATGAAGAGGAGCTCAGATATTACGCACGCTTGGAGAATTGGCACACATTATGTGGGCCATTTTTCACAACGACAATGCAGCAGAAGGAACAATGCCGCAAATAAACTAATAGTAATAGCTTGACCGGCAATAGACTGTGAACTTTGTATACAAAATTACTTATATTTTAGTAGCACATATCAACACTGCGTACAGGAGGAGGTAGATTATGAGAGAAAGGTAGTGATAAGAAATTTAGATGCGTTAGGAGATTATTTATAATTAATCATCATTTTTACGAATAAAGTATTATTTTTATCATTGAAAGAAGAATTTCCTGCGATATGCATCCCTTTATCACCACAGTCTCATCGAACGGATATCTATATG
>NW_011961730.1:0-2465 GCF_000949405.1 Vollenhovia emeryi
GCGTTCGTCCGTATTAAGATGTATCTCTCGACTGATAAAAATTATTTAAAAATTGAAAAACAACGTTTTTTCACCAGAACTCTTGCTAGAACTATTGTAGAACTCTAGGGCACTTGAAATCCGATAAATAGCCGCCGGGAAATAGGCGGAGGACAAAGTGAGACGCTGGGTGAAGTTGGCGTCTCACTTTGCACTAATCGATTTTTTGGCTTTAAAGGCCAAAACTATGTGTTTAATGTATCAGGAACTCTAGAACTATTCTAAAAGAAGCCAGAACTCTCAATAGTTAATGAGTTTCCACGAAATGAGACGCTAGCTTCACATACACGACTTTAGCGAATTAAAATTTACGAGACATTGATAGATTTCGTGCAGGGGCATAGGAAATCGCGTTAGAACTACAAAATTTTTAATTCTTAGAACTTGCGGTCTTTTTGCGCCAACATTAAAGTTGACGTATCGACGTCAGTAATGACTTTAGCGATTCAAGAATTGCGAGACATCGTTAGATTTCTTGCCTGGGATTACGCAATCGTGTCCGAACTGCAATATTTTTAATTTTCAGGACTTGCGATTTTTATGCACCAATATTAAAGCTGTGCTGCATCGTCGTCAATAATGAAACTCTATCGAATTAAAACGATACATTGATAGATTTCGTGCATGGGCGTAGGAAATTGTGTTTAAACTACGAAATTTTCAATTTTTGGGACTTTCGATCTTTTTGCGCCAACCTTAAAGTGGATGGATCGTCGTGAGTAATGACTTTAGCGAATCAAGAATTATGAAACAACAATCGAATTCGGGCCTGGGAATAGCAAAATCGTTTGCGAATTGTAATATTTTTAATTTTCGGGACTTACGATCTTTTTGCGCCAAGTTATAAAAGTGTAAAAACTTAATTTTATCGCAAACAAAAGAGGACCGCCGATAAGAATTTGGCGGGGGCGGCGGAGGGCCTCTTAAGATTAACTTTTCTATTGAATGAAATTTTAAGTTGGTCTAAAATAATCTTTTATGCGATAGATTTTCGTTTGCGCATTTACAGTACGATTTTTGTTACACATTTATACATATAGTGGTACTGGTTTTATCGGATAACTATTGGTTACAGTAGTTAAATCCGAATCGGTGAACCCTCCGATCTTTTTGAAGCAACACTATTTTTGTATTTTTAAACGCTGATTACGAATGTGAGAATAAAAATTTGCGATAAGGTCATTTTCAAGGTTAAAACTAAAAAACTGAAGAAATATAACTTAAATTTTATAAACCTGTTGATTATTTATTAATTTTGTACGATATATAATTTATGTACGACTGTTTTGTTCTTCGTGTGTTTTTTTCAGATTCTTGCATGGTATCGTCTCCTCCTGACGCTCTCTTTTGGCCGGTCCTTATACGCTGTTCGCGTATAGTGGTGTCGGTACGACAGGTATCCTAATCTCACAACTGTCAGATTTTAACAATTTATAACTCTCTTAGTAGTGCCGAGCGACAATTTTAACTTGCAAATTCGTGTTTTACAGGCAAAAATACACGATCCTATGAATTTTCATGAAAAACGGAGAATGAGAGACTCTCCTTCAGTATTACCTGGAGACTTTATCGACAGTGCTTGAAAATGGGCGTAGCGGAGTAGTTTCAAAAATAAAAGTGGGCGTAAAGCGCTGGAAACTGCTTAGTGAAATGGTAACAAGTAAAACACCCATGGACGTAAGAATATATGGACGGAGCGTAATGTAGGATTTAGGACGAGGGGACCCAAGCGAGCGCGGTGAGGGGAAATTAGGTGGCGGCCACCGTAAAACCGTGGTGGCGGCCATATGTGATGACTAGGTGATTGTATAGGACGCCTCGTGATAGGCTGGTAGCGTCGCCGCCATATGTGATGACTACTTTTCCCCTCACTGCTCTGGCTCGGCCCCCGCTAACTTACACTCCGTCCATATATTCTTACGTCCATGAAAACACCAGAGTGGCCGCTCTCAGGTTTCTCTCTGCCGGTATTCATAGTTTATTCTTATTTCAAAATCATCTTAAATGTGACGCTATTGCGGCTCTGTGATTGGTTGAAAATACATTAAGAGTATACTTAAGATGATCTTAAATATAAGAACGGACTATGAATACTGGCCTGAGATTGGGATTAGTCCCAGTTTACAATAGAGATTTTAAGGCCTGTATCCACGATGCTAGAACTTGGATCAAGTTTAACTTGATCCAAGTTCTAACATCGTGGACATAGGTCTTTAAACCTTAAGCCTTAAAAAATTGACTAATCACAGTCACGCATTCTACTCATACTTGACCGTGATTGGCCAATTTCTTAAAGCTTAGGGCTTAAATCAGCTATTGTAAACTGGGACTTACTAAACTTGAGATTAGTAAACCTAAAGCCTGTATCAGACTACGGATTGAGATCGAGATTAAATTAAAAATTGGCCAATCACAGTAAAGCCCGT
>NW_011961731.1:0-2465 GCF_000949405.1 Vollenhovia emeryi
TCTCTACAAATTGTAATTCCGAATAAGGCTGTAGTTTCAACAGCTCTTCATTACAGAGGATTAAAATCCATTCTGGCATATTTACGGTATTATTTTCGTATAATGCGCGGTTATTGGATCCGCACTTTTATTGGATTGGCGATTATTAGATTCTGCACTTTTGTACGGTGTGATATTGATAATTAATTTCAAATATCTTTTAAATTTCTCTTAATGACGTTTGAATATAAAAGTAAATTTTTTTTATATTTAAGAAATTTAATTTTACCCCGCGATATTTTAAGTAGTACATTGGTTTATCACATTGGTGGCACACTTTCAATACATTTGAAATGTATACATCAGAGATATTATACTTTTTATATTATTATCGATAATTTTTATGTATTATTTAAGATGAAAACTTCGCACGAATTTCGTCATCCACACGAATGAGATCATTGCAGTTTGCAACAATTAAAGCATTATACATGAAAAATGATACATGCGCATAAAATAATAAAATTTCAATACCAATTTCTTTCTGAAAAGAAAAAAAAAATAATTAAATATTAGAATATTAGTTATTAGATAGTACCGATTTAAATGTCATTAAGAGAAGCATTGAACTTATTGTTAGCGCAATTTTTTTAAATGTGATTTTTTACTATAAAAGTAATCATCCGTTTTAAAAATTAAATAGATGGAAGCCTTTCTCATATCGTGCTTTTTCTGAGAATCTTGATTCTCAAGCATGAACTTATCTATAAATAATACAAAAATTAAAAAATATTTGAATCAGACCACGTTACACATTCATAAGATAAAGAATGTCTTCTAAATATCTTTACGGCAACTTCTAAGCATTTTTTTTACCCCGGTTACGTTTTATTAACATTTAATATTTAAAACTGATGCTTCGTAATATCTTTGTTTGCACACGCAAAGAAATTGTAGAGACACTCCTTAATAATCTAGTCGCTTCTATCAAATCAATTCTGTCGCAATTATCAACGTAATTTTGTTAGGCGCATTTTGTTTGCAATAAATACAGTAGAATTATGGACTAAAGAACACGACTTCGCGGCATATCTTTTTAACCTTAGAGGCGACTTAGCAATTAATGTCTTTCACAGGTCGCTATCGAGGTAAACTCAAAGTTCGCTATGAATGTTTTCCGTAGTCACTCTGATTTCCTCTTCGTGGAAAGCGGTGCAGTCTGCTGGGTATTTGCTCTGAAAGAAAAACGAAAAAAATTTTAGATTAAGCCATTTATCAATTATAGTCAGCATAACGCGAGAAACCAATGAAACAAATACAGATATTTTTCATTAGCAAAGATCTTTGTTAACTATTACCGCAAGTATTCTTCTTTCCCTGCCCCGTTTGTTTTTTTTTTAAATTAATCGCAGCAAATGCAAATTAGCTTTTCTTTACTTGTAGAGCAAAATGCCGTTTCTCTCTGTTGACGGATTACAGTTTGTGTTTACTCACAATGCATCCCTCCTGCTCCATGATGGCTCCGTAGAGAGGCCAGAAATTAGTTCCTAACTTATTACTGACTGCCCAAGCCGCGGGGAAACTCGCTACCCTCAGCAATGCACTGCGTACGCGTGCAAATATCTCGTTGCCGTCGTCCTCTCGTTGCTGACTCTTCTCATTTATGGTACATAAGATTTGACTAGCACAATGCGGCACTTTCGTCGCCCATTTGTACGCTCGGTACGACTAAAAATAAACGAACACGTCAGTATTTTATTAAAAAATACCGATACTTAATATCAATTTAAGTGCAATGAGTTCTATGAGAAGATTGCGATCCTCTAGACTCTTACATTGCACAAAGTTTTAATTAAGAAATTCTATATTGCTTAAAGTTTTAAGTGAATCAAGTTTTAAAAAGGGCTAAATTTTAATTAAACCGATTTTTAATCTTAAGCGACAAAACTATAAAAAATGAACAAGAAAATTAACCCCTTATACAAAATTATTATTTTGTATAAGAGAAGTTAGAAGTATTTACCTTGAGAACAGGACCGATGCAATCATTGTTAATAATTTCGCTCAGTCTGTTGCTTAACTCTCGTGCATTTACTCGGGACATGATAAACCCTTTTTCGGAGGCCAAGTTTACTAATTCCTGGAAATACGATATCGCCGGCCTTACGTACTGCGAGCTGTCGATCTTCATGTTCAGGTACCTCTTCGCCACCCCATTTGCCAATCTAAGCGACAAATTTTACATCAGCTGTCACGTACATTTAGGAAAGAAATGGAGAATCATGAAATTAACCATTATTATATTAACCTGGTGATACTCTCCGTTGGTTTTGTGGCATCGAACATCATTGTTTTCGGGAATCCTTGAGACTTTAGAAAACTATTACCGACGAACTGTGCAGTCGTCAGATAACGTTGTTGATTCATCGGATCAGAAACGTGAGAGATCCATTCGGCGACAAAATTCGTGAGCGATCTGATCCACC
>NW_011961732.1:0-2465 GCF_000949405.1 Vollenhovia emeryi
AACAATTTTCAACTCATTTTCATTTTTGCCGATTACAGCACCATCTATCATGAAACGAAAAAATGTCTTATACAAAAGTTACATATTTTTTCACGGAGAATCCAAATCTGCAATAAAAAATAGGGGTTTCTATTTAAGATTTCAAAGTCACCGGGGGTGGTGCAGGGGGGTCGAACTTTATGTTAATGGATGTCCCTCTTCGAGGTGAACAACTTTTATTGCAACTTTTTTTTAATCCGATTAGTATTTTTCCAAATATTCTGAAAAACAGTTTTAAATACCTCACCCTGTATAGCAGATGGGGCACATAATATTGACAAAAAAGTTACAGTAAACATAAGTCGAAAACTCAATCGTTTCTAAGATAAACAATTTTGTATACCCCTGTTTTTATTTAGATATCGTTATAAATAGGATGTACATTGTTCAAGATCCTTAAACAACTTTTTAAAATATATTTAAAATATAAATTCGAAACATATATTCCAAAAGGGAAAGAAATTACGATTCCAGCCTATTGTAACCTTTTTGATACGTTCGTATATTAAGAAAAAAACTTTCTTTTATAGGTTGCTAAGGTTGTCGAAAATGTCAGAAAACGTTCTGATATATTTATAAGTAAGTGGGAATCAAGTTGGACTCATTAGCGATGACAAATTTGATTAAGAAGAGGTTTTGTCCACTCAAACAGTGTTCGAGATTCATTTTTGAATCTCGGTCTGTTCGTCACCGGCGTGATGGCAGCATCAGCCGGGTCGGATCGTGCAGCGCCGCAGGAGCGCTGCGCGCGCATGCCCGATCGCGACTCGAGGCGACAGCGCTCCGTCACGTCCGTTACCGGCGCTTTTTGGCTCATGGCAACCGTACATCGTACACGCGTCGTGAAGTGCAGAAGATCTTTCTAGTGCTCTTGTGGACTTTCTCATCCGAGAACTGACTCAGTGTGAACATTCAGTGAACGCTTAGCAGTGCGACTCATCCAGGACATTCGACACAGCATCAACGGCAGCTCAAGCTCTCCACGCATCGCACGCCGGCGTAACCTGGCCACGGCTCACGGGCATCCGCATTCACGAGGCCGGCTCTCGATAAATACTATCGCCCCGTGCAAGTGATTAAGAGACTTCGCATCCCCGTACTGTAATTGACTGCTCGAACTGTAAGCCTTTTACTTATTAAACTGACACGGTATTTTACTCAAACGGCCTGAGTTACAATCACGTGATATTTCACCCTCTCACGCGTGCATCCGTTCCCCGAGCCTCTCACCGCAAAGTCCTCTCAGCCCTGCTTCCACCCGCAGAGGTCCAGCGAGCTCTCCCAAAGGAGAATCGCCAACAAACAGAGCTTTGGTCCCATTGTCGCGCCGTGCGTCTCTGTACAGAAAAGTATACTTTTCTCGAAAAGGAGCAAATATGAGCAGATGCGCTTTAGTATGCACGTTGCGGATACCTTTACCTTTCCATTTATGAAGAAAACAGAGTGGGGCCTCGTGGAGCTTTTTTTGTAGCTCTTGAGGAAGCTTATAATTTTGCTACATGCATCATTACAATGGAGTATAACTTTTTTCTTTACGTCCATCTGACATTCTGAATTATTGTATAATATTTTTAAGATAAAAAGGTTCAAAGAAACTGGAAAAATTGCATTTTATTTATTTCTAATGTTTTCTAAGATTAGCAGACAATTGTATTACTACTACAATTTATGAAATCTTTAAAAGTCTCTCACAATGTCGGACTTTGAGCCTGGTCTTATCATTATTCTGACAATGATTCATATAATGACATCTTTTATATACTTTGAACATTTCTAAATAACATTAAAATAATCAGACATCCCGACAAAAACTTTTATTTTTGAGGTTTTGTCACCTCAAACAGATCTTTGGTCCCACCGTGCGACGTCGAGAATCTGGCCCCTGATTAGCACCAAACACAAACAAATACATAAGATTTTAATAGTAATTAAACAAACGGCTCCCGGACAACAAATACTATGAAATAAAAGTGTGCGAATTAGAAATTTGCACATTGCTTCCTCATCATTGAAGCGTGCAAATTGGAAATTTGCACATTTCTTCCTCATCATTAAAGTAGACAAATTAGAAATTTGCACATTGCTTCCATTGTTACGGCTTCCTCATAAAGGAAGCTTTAAGAGAGAAATCTAACTTTACTACGATGTTTCTTAAAAGTGTTCAAATTTTTCTTATTTCGCTCTTAAAGCTTCCTCTATCAGGAAGCCATGTGCAAATTTCTAATTTGCACACTTTACTTTACTTTACTTTTTTTCTAATTAGAAATTTGCACATTGCTTCCATTGTTATGGCTTCCTCATAGAGGAAGCTTTAAGAGCGAAATAAGAATGATTTGAATACTTTCAAGAAACATCGTAGTAAAGTTAGATTTCTCTCTTAAAGCTTCCTTTATGAGGAAGCCGTAACAATGGAAGCAATGTGCAAA
>NW_011961733.1:0-2465 GCF_000949405.1 Vollenhovia emeryi
CCCTCGATTGATAAATGTAGTAAACGATGCATATTTATTAATGTCTAATGCATAAATGTGATCAGTCTTGACAGGCTCAGCTAATAATAGTTTTATACAATCTGGACATGTAATTTTACTTAATAATTTATTAATAATACTTCCTGTAATATAATATAATACATTTTGTTGAAATGCATTCAATTCTATTTTGTCAATAATGCTCATTAGTGAAATTAAATGTTCATTCTCATTTGTAGTGTCTGTTTTTTCACCACGATTATTTAAATTTTTCTTCTTCGAACGGAAATTCAAAATGTTGAATGTTTCAACGTCATCACCCAAACAATTCGCATTGAGACTAGGTTTTATTGAATTCCTGAACAACATTTGTCGAATTGCCCATTTGAATTGTAAAGCATTTGGATTGTCATTCCAGCCTCCACGATTCCGAATGCAACTAAAAGTTAACTCTAAGTGATCTTGTGAACATTTGTAAGGTAAAAAGAATTTTAAAGGATTCTGTGATATAGTTAGTAAATCAGAGGCTAAGTGATAAATGCTTTTGATATTAATTAAAAAACCAATGAAACCGGTTTTACGTTCGTGTTTTAGGACACTCGTATCTTCAATTTTTAATGTTAAAATATATTTAAAACTGTTATGAAAAACATGGTTTACATATTCTAAATTATTTAATCTGAAAGGAGATTTGAATCCAGTTCCCCACGAATTTCTTACATTCATCATATCGAATAAGCGATCAAAAAATCTAATGAACTCTGTAGTGGCCTCACTATTAATAAAATCTGAATTTCTAACTTTTCTTAAATAATCTATTGCATCAGCAACACTACTGCTGATGGTTTGAACTGCCAATCTAACATTCATTTTTTTATTATAAAAATTCATGTGTTCCCTGGATAGTTTATTACATAATTTTAAATCCTCCTTTTCTTGTAAATTATGTAATGCTTTGATATATTCACATGATATTTTTCCTATTTCAGAGTAAAGTAATTTATCAAAAAAT
Source organism: Vollenhovia emeryi (assembly GCF_000949405.1). NCBI lineage: Eukaryota > Metazoa > Arthropoda > Insecta > Hymenoptera > Formicidae > Vollenhovia > Vollenhovia emeryi. The sequence goes on from NW_011961733.1 coordinate 1,013, forward strand.
GTGTTTCTAACAAGTTTAATCATGTGAGCAGCATCAAGTATGCAATAAACATTAACGGGTATTGAGGGATGTATGAATGATGTTTTAAGTTCTGAAAAATCAAAATTAGAGAAATCACACCCAAGTAATTCAAAAGTTTTCAAATTGGCTTTAGCACCATCACAAGTAATAGAACGTACAATAATACCAACTTCATATAGTTTTATAAGAGCATGAATGAGTAATTGTTTTTGTATATCGCCAGAAGATTTATTAATAAAAAAATATGCGATTGGGCATTTAAACTTTCTAGTATAACTAACAATTTGAAATACTAAAGCTTCTGTCGCTAATTCTTGGCTTACAGCTTGACCAATATTACCATAATCAATATAACCTCTGTGTTTATCTTTCGTTTTGTCATATACAATTTGTTGACGTAATGACATAGAATCAAAAATTAATGCAACATTGTTTAAAAAGTCCACTTTAGAATTATTTTCCTTAAAATATTCAAAAATTTCAGTCACAAAACCAACCTCGCAATCATAATTAGCCATCCATGCACGAATTGTTGCATTATGAGGCAAGCAAAGAACAGTACGTACGAAATCATATGCCTTAGGACTATAAAAGTATAGAGTCAAAGCAAATTGTTTCATGCTGTCAGTATATACATTTCTTTTACGAGTACTATTTTGAAATTCATTGAGAATTAAACTTAATTTTGTTCCAGTAAATTGTTTTATTAATGCATTTTCTAATTCCTTGGAATAATTACCCTTTTCTCGGAGAGCCGTCATAAGTTGGTGATGATTTTTAATAACGTTTTCTTTTCGTTTTATTTTGATGCCCAAATTTTTTATTTTCTTGCGAAGATTATGTTTTGTCGGAGAACATGCCATTCTTTTTGGTGATGTCTGGATGCTTACATTTCTGGTTTGTGTAGAAGCTTGAATGCAGGTATCGTCAATTTCAGAAACAATTTCTTCTGTATTGTTATCAAATGATATATCCATTAAATTCTTTGTTTTATCCTATAAAAATGTTTGTGATAAAGAAAACAATATTATATAATGTATAAAAACAAAAATCATAAATTTGTTAATCTCTTATTAAGTAAACAACATCGCATTAAATACCCTTCACAATTTTATGTATTCAAGTATATATTTAAAGTTTCTGAAAAATTAATAAAATATATATTGAGAGATAATAACTTTTACCCTTTGTAATAATTTTTCACATTTTAATTGATTTGATTTATTTGATGTTGATTCCAGTTTAGAAAACCCAGTCTCAAGATAACAAGGAAGGTTTTCTTTTTCCTACAAACATCGTTAAATAAACAAACAACATTAATTATGAGTATACATTTATAGGCATATATACATATACGTTATAGTAAATCAACAAAATATAAAATTTATTTCATGTTATTGACTAATTCTAACAATAAGTTATACGAATTATT
>NW_011961734.1:0-2466 GCF_000949405.1 Vollenhovia emeryi
CATGAGACAGCTCTACATGCCAAAAATTAATGGAATATTTAGTTTTTTTTTCGTTTTTGATATAAAGTCGAGTAGGCTGACTTTCATTTTTGTGCGAATTTTAATCGTGTACAAGAGTTTGCAATTCTGTGAAGCCAATTAAAAGATATCCTTATATAAAAAATGTCGGTAGAACAGAGAGACTCCAGCATCACCTTAAAGAGATTATTTAAACTTTTCTCAAAATATATTTTTCAGATATTTTATATAAGAAATCTCTTAAACAAGATGCCTTTTAGACCTCATATAACAAACAACTTAATATATTCATTTAGTAGATAACTTTTCTCATTACTCAAGAAGTTATCTTTAAAAAGATATCTTAAGGAGATCTTTCTGACGTAAATGCTATGTGGTTTCACGCGGCCTCTTTACACCAAAACAATGAGAAAGTTCCACGCAACTATTCTGTGTCGATAACATTCTCGGCTTGAATAATTAGTATCCTCTAAGGTTTATCAAAATACGAAGACAACCACTTAACCTAACCTAACCTAACCTAACTAATAAGCCAAAATTAAAAAAAATTAATGTCATGTATATTTTGAACTATATATTTTCGGATATTTTAATATACAGGATGAATGTTAATGGATGTACCAACCTTTTACCATAGGAGATGAATTACCGACCAGAAAAAATGGAAAAAATCTCGTTATATAAGTGTCTCAATCATGCCATACCTAATTATGTATCGAGAAATATAAGTGGATATCATGATTAAGACACATCCCGTACAGCACAAAACTTGCAGTTACATTGCAATAACATTGCTACAATATTGCAACATTGCTGTAATGTAGCTGCAATGTAACTGCAAGGTTTGTGCTGTATGGGATATTACAAGACTTTGTTGATTTTTTTTCAGTTACGGTCGCTAATTTATTTCCTATGGTAAAATGTTGGTCCATCCATTGATATTCACCCTGTATGTGTGTGTGGTAAATTAACGTTTAAAGTTATTCGTACGTTATACGCCAGGAATAGTGCAGAGTGAATCATAAAGGTAATTACTGGGACAACAGATAAACGTGCAGTAACCCTGCAACAAACATTAAAGTACAGTTACATAACATCAATATAAATGTAATATAACATAATGTAATATAACACATTTATACACAGCAATGGTCGTTGACGGAACACGGTCCCTCCTTCTTGCACTCCCCAATCAGCACCCATTATTTTTTAAACATTTATTAAACATTTTATTTTCATTAATTTTATATTGTTCAATTGATTTTAATAAAAATATTAATTAAATGTTTATTAAATATTTTATTTTCATTAAATATTAATTTAAAATTGTAATTTAACAGAAAATCTTTTAAATGTTTATTTGTCATTTATTTAAAATTTATTAAATATTAATTTTACATTAAAAATATATATTTAAAAAGTATGTATTTTAAAAAATATATACTTAAAAATAATATTTTTGCAATCTTTATTGATTATGTATTTAGTATTTGTACATGATTTGCTCACAATTATTAATTATTTGTTTGCAACAATATTGTAAACAACATTTATTTAACATTTATTAAACGTTTATTTTATATTAATTATTTATTTAAAAGCAAGTTAGAAAAAATATGTTTGTAATGTTACTTATCTATTATTGTAATATTTGTACATTCGCTTGTGAAAATGTTATAAGCAATATTTATTTAATATTCATTAAACATTTATTTTACATTAAATATTTATACTAAAAAATAATTCAAAAAATTTTTTTAACCTTTATTTATGATATGTTTAATATAATTTGTACATTTGCATTATTTATTTATTATATTTGTAATAATGTTGTAAAAAGATTTTTTGTTAGTTTGTGACCGTTCGATTCTGTGAATTTGGGCAACGGATAGCCGCGGGAATTCTAGGGTCCGGCGGTGGGTGTTTCGAAAAGAGAGAGAGTCAGGTTCTAACTCAAATACTAAAATATATTTACAACTTAATACTACATCTATACTTATTACTAACTTACAACTATTCTTAGATTTCTAATGCCGTTCTGACGGCGGTTCGACTGTGTGATCTGGCGCATTAGCGCTTCGGATAATATATTACTGTTTCGCGGTGACGCGGGACGGTTCGCCGGATTAATTGATACGGTCGACGGCGGTGCGGTAATATCTTTCGGTAATCGGTACGGTGTGTTCTCGCGCGGTCCGGTTTGTTCGGAGCCGGCGCGGTACGGCGGCACAATGCGGGCCGCGCAGGCGCGGTGCGCGTGGCGTCGGTTCGGTGCGTGCGGCGCCGGCGCAGTGCGATGTCGTCTTGCCGGTGACGACCACTGATCTATATTATAATATAGATCAGTGTCGTCACCGACTCGCATGTACGGTTTAGGCCGGGTGTTGTGTGTACGAGCCACTCAACACGTGGCGAGGATTTCGGGCTTCGCTCAGCTCGCTTTAGCCC
>NW_011961735.1:0-2466 GCF_000949405.1 Vollenhovia emeryi
CTCCCAGGCGTAGTCGCAGAACATTGTGTTCGCCGATAACCGACTCAGCGACTCAGGGCACACGGGCTCCCAGGCGTAGTCGCAGAACATTGCGTTCGAGAATAATTGCGTACACTGTGTATCAGAAATTGCGAACTGTACATGTGAGAGATTATGAAGGACAATAAACTATTGTGAAGCGTAAACGCAGTGTGGACCTTAATCTGTTCACGCTGACAGAACAAATATTGTGTAGAGTCTTAAAGACGTCTTCAAAGACATCGTTTAGACATGTATGTTGTCAACTAATAAAAAGTATAATATTCTCTTTACTATTATAACAATTAAATACATAATAATCCTGGTTGGGGTAATATTTTTCGCAATAAGAATTTTAATTGCCAGATACGGTCAATAAAAATCATTGATGTACATAATATGTATTGTTACGCTCGCAAAGAATCATGCTCACGGATGAAAAGCGGCGCCCGGTATCGTCCCATACAGCACAAATTGTTACAGAAAGGTTTCAGAAAGATTTCAAAATTATTTCAATATTTCACATTTCATGCTCAACATTTCTGATAGAATTCTGCAATATGTCATATAAAATGATGCAACAGAAATGTATCAGAAATCTATCATATGCAATAAATTTGAAAAAATAATGCGAATATTACAAAAAGATTTTTCTCCTCTTTTGAGTCACATATATGGAACGTTGAAATGCTTGCCGCGCTGCAAAAGACGACACGGTAGCCCATCAACTTACAACTTTTGTAAAAATATAATAAAGCAATGATTAACTACTGCGTCATCTTTTAAAATTTCAAAATATTGAAATAATTTTGAAATCTTTCTGAAACCTTTCTGTAACAATTTGTGCTGTATGGGTACAAGCAGTCGCTTAATGTAAAGCTAACAAAGTTGATAAAAAAACCTGCGATAAAGAATCATCCGTTGCGGAAAAACATTTAAAAAATTAGGCCCGATATCTCAAAATTTACGGAAGTTAGAGCAACCACGAACATTCAAATCCGTACACACACACACACACACACATACACACATACACACACATACGGACATTTTGTAAAAATGTAATTTTTGGACGTTTTAAAACATTTTAAACATATTCCCAAAAAAAACTGGAAAAAAAATTTTTTCACGAAAACAAAGCTTCCTCTATAAGGAAGCAAAAACACTTAAAATAACTTAATATGATAAAATAAAATTTCTAAAGCATGTTGAAATTTATTTTAATAAGAGTTTATTAAATTAATCAGCTTGCGCAAAATAGTTTAAAAAACATTAACACAAATATTTCAATTAGTCTTCAGTATTATTATTATTTCAAAAAGATTTTCGTAACTTTTTAGCAATATTTCAGAAAAGCTGCAAATTTCTTAGGGCCGATTGTTCTAAGTATTAGCTAGCTTACCTGATGGTTAAAAAGTATAGTATACGTAACACATACTATATATGCTTTTTAACTATGAGAGGTAAGCTACCTGACACTTGGAAAAACCGGCTTTTAGTAATTTTTCAGAAACCCTTCTATAAGTTTCAAGTGTAAGAATCGCGGACATTTTACTGTTTCATAGCTGTCTCAGAGCTATTGCAGAAACATTTTGCGATATTTTTGAAATATTTCTAAGAGATTTTTGTAACCTTATGGAAACCTTTCTATAAGCTTTCAAGTGTAAGAATCGCGGACATTTTACTGTTCCAGAGCTCTGTCTCAGAGCTATTGCAGAAACATTTTGCAATATTTATGAAACGTTTCAATCTATCACATGAAATATTTCTGAAATATTTCTGAAAGGTTTTTGTGCTGTATGGGGTGGCGGGTTGCCACGGTACCGATGGGCAACTGTTGTTTATTAAGATAATCGATAGATGGGAAGCTTGGCTCTCGAGCCGTGTGGACGTGTTGCTATTGTAATAAAGTTCCTGTTCATCTTATCTGGTGTGTCTCTTTGACGCGTACGTGCGCGGAGGAGTGCCGGCACCCTCGAGAACCGAGTAACGTTCCTCAAAGTTTCTGTAACGTTCTAGGTAGGTTGCAGTAACGTCAAAATGTCCACTTAAGTTAAATTTGCAACCAGATAGATTGCAGCAATCTTGCAAAAACGCTATTAAAACCATACAGAAACTTTTAATAAATGCTATTGCAACGTAGCAGATAGGCTGCAGTAACGTCAAAATGTCCGCAGGGAATACTTCAAAACGTATTAATCTTTCCTCACCTACCCAATCAACAAAATGATGTTTAAAAAATATTTTTTTAAATGTTTGAAAAACATTTTTTGAAACATTAAAAAAACATTTAAATAATGGGATAAGTCCCCTTTTTCTCATGCAAAAAATATTTATTTTACATTAAAAAAAATTTTTTTTATTACTTAATAAACATTAATTTTAATATTTACACGAGTAGATTTTTATTATTAAATAAACATTTATTTAACATTTAATCACGTTTTT
>NW_011961736.1:0-2466 GCF_000949405.1 Vollenhovia emeryi
CAGAATTATCACGGGATTCAGACCGTTCGCACAGAATTATCACGGAATTCAGACCGTTCGCAAAGCCTTAACCCGAATTCAAACCGCTCGCAACGACTTGTCACGTCGCCCTCGTCCGTTGCACCTGCCTCAGCTCTCCCGCGCTCGTTCGTCCGGGTTTGGTTAGTTTCCCTCCTCGATTTCACCTCGCGCGGGCTCGACGGGACTCGTTCTGCCGGTTCCAACCAATGGCTGCCTCGGATGACGATGTCGTCTCTCACGTCCGTGGACCGCGTTCCGCCCGCCGATCCGGATTATCTTCCGGCTGGGCGCCAGACTTCCTTGCCAGGCACAACTGCTTCTCCTGAACGGACTCGCCCGCTCAGTGTTATGCGATCTTCCCGGGTTGACAATGGTCTTGCCCGCCTGGTACTACCAATTCTCGCGGGCTGACAATGGACTCGCCCGCTTTGTTGTAATATTCCCGGGTCGACAATGGCCTCGCCTTCCCGGTACTACCGATTTTCCGGGGGTGATAATGGACTCACCCGTCCGGCTTCTTGGGATGATTCGCTTAACCCACGAGGCTGGCGCTTGTTACTCGTCCAGCGGCTTTCACCGATCGTTCTTGATTGCTGCTGTTGACCGCAACCTCGCACTCAGCCGCCTGTGACGGCGTGTTCACGGACTGCGTGGATTCGCCTCGTGCTCTTTCACGCTAATCCGGCTCGAAGGACCAATGTTTCGGCGGATGTATCGCCGTCTCGATAATATCGCCCCTTCCTTTCGGAAGAAACGAACCAGTCTTTTCGCGTAAATAAAACTCACTCACACAGTTGTACTATGAACTTTATTGTCGGCCGGTGAATCGCCTCGCTACCGAACTCGTGCGAGGGCGAAAGCGAACTCTCGACTCAACATGTCGTCGCTTATACCTATAACAAAAAAAACCAAAACCGAGCGTGCTCTCCGCATGCACGCCGCTCGTCGCGCCATCCCCGGCCGGGCCGATTTACATGGACGCCGCTTAAAGCAGCAATCGCTACACAACTTAGCCGTAACAACTGTATTACTAACGAAAAATATTCTCGAAATTTTATTTCTGTGGATACTATTTGGCACGATATAAATATGTTAATGTCTACTTCAAAATAAATTATAACAATTTTACTTTTTCCTGAAATAATAACTTACGTTTAAGCGATTCATTTTAACACAGTTAATATACATAATTAATATACAAAATAATATTACATAAAATATATTTATAAGTCAAAATGTTTCAATGCAATATTTGTCTTAAGACACTATCTAAAAGACAATTAAAACCACATCTTATGTTTGCACATAAAACACATCTCAGTTCTATAACTTATACTTGTCCATATAAAACTTGTGGACGTTCTTATTCAGCTTATAAAAATTTGCGTAAACATCAGAAGGTTTGCAAACATTTTGAAGAAGTCTTAACAAATACCGAGCAATCGCCTTTGTCTGTATCAAATATAAATACTCAAGATTCAGATATCATTATATCTAACGATTGTACCTCAAATTGCAATGATACAGTTGTGCTTGAATATTCGAACATTGAAAGTGCACGGAATGAACTTCGTATGGACGCATTAGTAACGATTTCTTCTTTATTATCAGACCCTACGTTAAGTCGAATACAAGGTGATTACGTTGCACGTATGTTTTATTCATTTCTTAACACAAGATATTTTAACAATTTAAAACAACAAATGTCTGCTGTGGAATCGCCAAATGAGGATCCGGGCAGCCACTTTCGTCCGCTAGGAGCGCTAGGGAGCTGCCGACCTAAGCCGCGTCTGCTAGGCCGTACCCTGGCGAAAATGACAAGCTTTATAAAGCGTTGATAACTGTTAAATAAAGGTTTTTTAAAAGTTCAAACGCTTTCAAACTTTATGAGAATGCTTACACAACGCCGCTGCGTTTTGAACGCTTTCAGAACGTTTATAAAATACTGTGTATAACGTTTTATAAAAGTTCTACAAAGCTAAGTTCAAAAATGCTATATACAAACGTCTTCTAAACGCCGCAGCGTTGCAATTTCCGCTCTACAAATTCTCTATTGACCGTTTCTAAACTCTCAACGAACTCCTGCAAACGCTATACATATACAAGCACTTGTGAAACGTTTTATTTTTGCCATGGGTAAAAACAAAATGCCTATGTGCTGCGTGTTTAAATGTTCTAATATGGGTGGACACGAGTTTCCAAAAGACCCAGAGAGAAGGAAAAGATGGGTGATAACTGTAAAACGTGAAAAAACTTGCAACGCGCGCGTCAAGATATCGCGTCAAGATATCGCGTCAGAATATCGCGAACTTCTTAATCAATATTTTACCAGAGCTCCTCGAAAATGTGCCTCTTCGCGTGCAAGCACAATTAATATTTCAGCACGATGGAGCTCCCGCGCATTTTCGTCGAGAAGTTCGCGATATTTTAAATAGATGTTATCCA
>NW_011961737.1:0-2466 GCF_000949405.1 Vollenhovia emeryi
TGCACGTAAGGCCCGGTTTACAACGAGCTGTTAATCGTTAGTCAGAAGTCCGAGCTGTGTGTCGCTCCTTTTTCGTCCACCCAGAAGGGATCGCAATACAATTCCGATTTCTGACTAACAACACGTTGCAGACCGGGCCTTAAATTAACCAACGCGACGACACCAATCGACAGCCAGATGACGAGCGATTTGAGGTTACAACGCACGTCCTCAATATCAACTGTCCCGAGGGAGACTTGGAATCTTACCGGGCCGGTGTGTCACAAGACGGAGCGGTCACCGGGCGCGATCGAGGAGTCCAGAAAATCGAATCAGAATCGAATTCGGGAAAGAATCTGCGGAGTATAGGAATCGCTCATTCAGGCTCCCCGAGATGGCACATCAGCCTCCTTTGCTATCGCTGTTCGACGAAGCAACGGTTCGGTTCGATCCGCCGGCGTACTCTGCAATTTACGCCGAAACTGACTGACTCGTGGGAGAACCGCTCGCAAAAGTGATATTTCGATAAATCCTCACCCTTCAAATCTCTCTCGGTACAGATGACACAGTGGCGCGAGCGTTCTGTGTACGGTTAACGTTGGTACACATACCTTTGTTGCATGCGACACGCGACGTTTTGATGCGATAAGGCGAACGATTGCCTTGCAAGATTTTCTTTGGCACAGAGGACGAGTCGGAGAAGCGTCTGCCTCGAAAGATCGAGAACGAGAACTGAATTTTACGGCTCAAGGGGGGATCGTTGCTTACAGGGATGGTTTACTTTCCGTTATAATAAACATTGACCAATAACGCGACGCGTCTCTGACATCGAAGAACAGTGATTGGCGCGGTTTCTACGGAGCGGGAGAAGTAGAATATTCCGCTACACCCATTTTCAAGCACTGCCGATAAAGTCTCCACTTGGTGTGTGTCCGTGCTACGCTCATTTTTCAAGCGGGTAATGCAATGTCCAATTTTGGTTGTGTTCCGCGCTGCATGCATGAAATGTTAATATCGTTAATCAACTACTGGCGATTTACATTCTTTCGTTGCTGACATATAAATTATATGTATATATATGATTGCAAAATATAAAAATTTACTGACAAGCTACGTTGTACTCCTTTTGCCAACAAAATTTGTAGTAGATTGTAGTAGATTGATAGTTGTCCTCGATAAGCTTGGTTTCCTATATATTTTAATATAACTTTGCATTTTTTGATTATAAATGAAATAATGTCTCTTTTAGATTTGAATTAAATTTTTATCCGACAAAAACAGACCACCTTGTAGAGGCCCTCCACCACCCCCGCCGAATTCTTATCGGCGGTCCTCTTTTGTTTGCGATAAAATTGCGTTTTTCCATTTTTCTAACTTAATTAATTTCACTCACAACTTATATGTATATGAAATATTCTGTAAACGTACAATAACACGAAATTCTTTTTACGTACTTATTATATTAAAGTTATTGTTGCTTCGTTAATTTATGTTACCTAATTTTTTTAACTATCGAATTATGTCCCCCTATCCCTGACTATCCGAATCCCTACCTACCTGTATTCCGATTTACAGACCTACCTACCCGTGTTTCAACATAAGGAACCTACAAATCTTTAATTAACCGCGACGCGATTTTCTAGGGGTTTCACTCTCGCACATATGCGAGAATGTATGTATATAGAAACATAACCCACCCGAATTGTGACAAATCAAAAGAAATCAAAGTATACTTCGTACAGCACCTTACATTACAGCAAATACATATATTTGCACGACGTGAGAGAGATTCATCCGAATACGATCGTTAAACAAGGTAGTAGCGCCCGTGGATATATCGAACCTAACTAATAATTTATATGTATGTAATTCCCTTATGGCACTTCTACTTCAAATTACGCGTGATATTTTTCTCGACAAATCACCGCAGAAATGAGCAATAAAATTATAAATCGCGACAATTAATTAAATGCGATTGATAAATTTTAATAACTCTCTTGTAAGAAATGATCGCGTTACGAGGAGCGATGCGAAGACACGCGGAACATCCGCCTCGCTCGACTGATATGTGCCGAATGATTCGACACAATAGACTGTTTTCAACCGGTGTTTGCAGCGCTATGTCATTTCTTGGAATCGACGCCCGAAATTCCAACAATTTTCGCAATTGATTAATTTTAATAATCGACGAAAATTTCAAAGCACGACACGAGAGAGATTCATATCTATCTCGGAAGAAAATCAATATTATTTTCAGAAGTAATCAATGATGTCTCATAAACTAATAAGCCGAGGCGAGCCATTCTTATCTCGTTAGAAGCGCTGAAATCTTAGCTTTCTAACGAGACCAAGATCATCTTGCTACAATTTTTCTGTGCGAAGATATTGACGATTATATCGACTCGCGATCTCGATCTCGGGAAAAAATCAATTTTATTTTTGTAATTAATTAATGAAATCTCGTAAACTAATGATCCGAGATATGCG
>NW_011961738.1:0-2467 GCF_000949405.1 Vollenhovia emeryi
CTCTCTCTACCGGCCGCGCCTCCCCTGTCGCCTCCGTTACACTTTCAATCGATCGAATATAATCCAAGTTCTGTTTCGTTACCAGATTTTTTCGTGCTAAAGAACAAGATTTCGGCCACTTTTGCATCTTTCTCATCAAGGTATTTGTCCGCGCGACCATCTCGTCACTCTGTGTGCCTGCGTACAATGTAATCGATATTTACAGTGACATACCTGTCGATGTACGGGCAGCAGATCGCAGGTTTTTCCAGAGAATTTTAAGGCTATAGACGCCTCTGTGAAAAATTTTTGGCGATCTTGTGCCACGCTATTTCCTTTATTCGAGAGTCAACGTTCGGGCCGCGAAGCGTCTTCTCTTACCTCAGGACGAGCAGTTGTATTTTTTCATCATGTGTAAAATTTCTTCGGCGAGCTGACATTATCGCTATCATTGAAAAGAAAAACGTCACGTTGCGTTCAATAATAATAATGAAAATAACGATATGCCGCGAGTAATACGATAATTGATCGAGATTGGCGATATTTACAATACCTTTGTTCGTCGAAGAACTTTGTCGATTCTTGGTATCTCTGTTTTCGACGATCACCTTTCAATGTTTACCAACGACTGTGACTAGTTGCGATCGGCAACTACCCTGCCCTGCTCGAGAAAGAGGAGGGACGGAGGCTGTCGTCGAGGAGGGCTTTCAAGTCATTGCGATTGGTCGACTACTATTATCTCTCCGCTTTACGTCGCTCGCGTGAGATCTTTATACAAAGATACTCGAGAGGAAATATTTTTGGCTGTATCACTACTATATCGATTCCGCTTTTTACATGGCTCGATCGTTTTTTAAAAACTGATGTTAATGTCAACTACATGTATGCAACAGATATTAGAAACTCACCCTTTTAGGGATACTTGACATGTACCTAGCTGCATACACTACGTACTTGGCTGATCTATACCTACATAGACCAGCAATTCGTTTCAATCGATCGAATATACTCGTAATCCAAGTTCTGTCTCGTTGCCAGATTTTTTGTGTTAAATAACAAGACGAACGTTAAAATAGCATAAGTTTATGGAGATAGGTTGCACATTTATACACGAGAACCGATGCCTATATCGAAGGGTGGAAATACGTATAGTCTAATATTCTTTTCGTCACACAATGTCCTGGATAAAAGAAGATATAGGCGAAAGTAGAATAAGAAGATAATATACTTTGTAAAAACAAGGTGACCGTTGTTCTCTCTTTCCTTACCTTTCCTGTTTTTTATTTTTACATTTATGAGTAAAAACGAAATCTAATTCAAAGTAAATGCGTGTAGCAGAGAGAAACCCTGACAAAGTGGATGTCAACTACGTCCGTTTTGGATTTATGAATTTTTAAAAATGTAAAAGACTTGACAATTTTCGAACTTTTGATACACCTATCTGTTAGATCTCGACGAGCGCCACAACTTTGGTCCTATGGATTTTTGCTCCATCCCTTACCGTTTTTAAGATAAAAATTGTTTAAAATTCAAATTTTGTTTTCGTATTTCCGAACTTTTTATGGCGGTTTCTTCTAGATCTCGACGAGCGCTACAACTTTGGTCCTATGCCCTTTTGCTCCATCTCTTACCGTTTTTAAGATAAAAATTGTTTAAAGTCAATACCGGAGGTACCGCCGGCCTGTTTATGGGTATTCTGCCGTTCTTTTTTGTATTTCTGAACTTTTTATGACGGTTTCTTTTAGATCTCGACGAGCACTACAACTTTGGCCCTATGGACTTTTGCTCCATCTCTCACCGTTTTTAAGATAAAAATTGTTTAAATCCGTAGGTACCGCCGGCATGCGAAGCAGAACGCCGCGAGCTGACTTGGCCGGAGAGACGATCGCGCGCCTTGTCAACGGTAGATAACCGCCGGCCGGATGGTCGGAGGTAGATAACCGCCGGCCGGATGGTCGGAAGTACCGCCGGCCGGGTGGTCGGAGATACCGCCGGCCGGGTGGTCGGAGGTATCGCCGGCCGGGTGATCGGAGGTACCGCCGGCGTGCGAAAGCAACACGGCACGAGTGGACCGTGCGTCGCCGATCGCTCGTCCGACCCTTTTAGATCTATAAGGTGTGTTGCGATCATTCTGACCCGAAGTACCGCCGTCCGAGTGAGCGGAGGCGGAGGTATCGCTTGCCGGGTAATCCGTGGTCCGCCGGCCTGCGAAAGCAGAACGCTGCGAGCGGACTTGGCCGCTGAGACAATCGCACCCCTTGTCGTCCGTAGGGTAGGGTACCGCCGGCCGGATGAACGGAGGTATCGCCTGCCGGGTAATCGGTGGTCCGCCGGTCTGCGAAAGCAGAACGCTGCGAGCGGACTTGGCCACTGAGACGATCGCGCCCCTTGTCGACCGTAGGTACCGCTAGCCGCGTGATCGGAGGTCCGCCGGCGTGCGAAAGCAATATGCTGCGAGCGGACCGTGCGTCGCCGACCGCTCGTCCGA
>NW_011961739.1:0-2467 GCF_000949405.1 Vollenhovia emeryi
AAAATGCAGTGTCCAATCTTGCAATGCTTGTGTCCAATAATGCGGTGTACAAAAATGCGGTGTCCAATAATGCGGTGTCCAATAATGCGGTGTCCAATAATGCTTGTGTCCGATAATGCGGTATCCAATAATGCTTGTGTCCAATAGAAGGTTACCCTTCGCAGTAATACGGCCATTGAGGGTGATAATCGGGCCAGCGGAATACCATGTTATAGTCGCTCAAATTATCACGGAGCTGACTCCGTGCTTGACTCTAGGGAGTAGGTAGTCTGGATTGTAGGCTTCTTTGTGAGTTCTCCATACATAAACCTGGCCCTGGCCGTTTGTAGGTGTTGAGATAAAACGGAAAAACGCTCAAATTGTGAGTTGCCTCTAGAAGTGTCTTGTAATGTCTAGGTTGGCGGTCCTAAGCGTGCTATCTCTCTCCTTGTCCCCACTTAGTTGTTGCCTGTGGCAGCACGCGCGTCTAGTATTTTTTGTTAGTTACAGGACGCAACGTTGACCAGTCCGAGTCGCTCGTTCGTGACGTTATATACGTTCCCGAAAACGGTGTTACAATAACCAAATAAAAACGTTTTTTTGCCCACACCTAATTGTTCTGATTATTCTAACATGGTAGCAGAGCGTGGTTCGCCGTGAGCGTGGTTCGCCGTGAGCGTGGTTCGCCGTGCGCGTGGTTCGCCGTGAGCGTGGTTCGCCGTGAGTGAATATCAAGGAAGATGGAATATCAAGGAATCGAGAAGCTTCGTGGCGCGGAGAATTGGAACGTTTGGAAGTTCGCCGTGCGGAATTTACTGCGTGGAACGGAAAATGCGTACGAAGTATGCATCGGTGAAATTCTAAAACCGAATCTGCTGCCGACGGATGCGACAACTCAGCAACAAGAACAGTATCGAGAAGGTCTAAAAAGGTGGGACAAAGCCGATCGTGCCGCGAGTCAAATCATAGTTAAGACGCTGGATACGAAAGTAATGGCACTTCTGGTTTCATGTGAGACTGCGCGGGATATGTGGCTGAAATTATACACGATTTATGAACAACAGACAAAACGAGCTTCGCATACTGTCCAATCGGAATTTTTCAATTTCAACATGAATCCGTCGGACGACATGGTGACTCATATTTCCAAATTCGAGGGACTAATCCTACGCATGTAGCAATTAAATGTAAAGCCGAACGAACTATCGCTATCGGTTAAGTTGCTGGATACATTGCCAGAGGAATACGAGAGTCTTCGTCAGGCATGGTGGGCAAGAGCAAAGAATCAGCAAACGTTCGGTAATCTGCTTGAGGTATTAACCTCTGACGACGCACGCCGGAAGACTCGAGTCGGAAAGCAGGAACAGATGGCTGCACTAGTGGCGAGCAAATCTAAAAGACACGATCGCGGAAATACTTGTGGTAACGCTAAGAAAGGACAGTCACAACAATCAAGTGAATCAAAGCTTAATGAAAAAGGGAAAAGCAAGTCGAACTATAAGTGCTACAATTGCGGAGAAAAGGGGCACTTTCGTCAAAATTGTCCTAGGAAACAGAAGAAAACGCAAGATAGCAATCCGAAAGAAGAAGCTTTTGTTTGCGAAGCCATGACAGCTGAGCTCGACAATGATTCGTGGATAGTGGATTCCGGTGCAACGGATCACGTGACAAACCGAAGTGACTTGTTTACATCGTTTGATTATTTCAGTACACCAGCGAAGATCTATATTGGAAATAAAACTACAATGGACGCACTAGGAAAAGGAACAATCAAGATTGAAACTCTAGTTGACGGAAAATGGTTACCAGGATAAATGGAAAATGTGTTGTTTGTGCCGGCTGCTCGTCGAAACTTGTTCTCGGTAATTTCAGTTCTGGACAAGGGCATGAAATTCAGTTCTTCGAAGGACAGTTGTGAGTTTGTAAAAGACGGTATTATCAAAGCTCGCGGAGTGCGTGTTAATCAGCTGTTCAAGGTGGTAATTCGTGTAAGACCGCCTGAAAAGGCATGCATAGGAGAGGTCAACTTGGCATCAAAAGACTCTTTACACGTATGGCACGAACGCCTCGGCCACCAGAATAAAATTCATGTAAAGAAATTTCTCGTGAAAAATCAGATTGACTTTTTCGACGATAATCAGTTTTGTGGTTCATGCATTGAGGGGAAGCAACACCGAAACAGTTTTCAATTACGTCAACAGCGTGCTGAATCACCTGGTGAAGTTATTCATGCCTATCTGTGTGGTCCCATGGAAACAGCGTCACTTGGGGGATCAAAATACTTTGTGTGTTTCACGTGTGACTATTCAAGGCTACGCATCGTTTATTTCTTGAAGAAGAAGTCTGAAACTGTTAAAAGGATCAATGAGATGTTGCAAGTCGTGAAGAATCAATGCGGAAGATCAGTTAAAACTTTTCAGTGCGACGGAGGCTTGGAATTTGACAATGAAGCAGTCCGGAAATTGTTAAAATCGAATGGCGTCACACT
>NW_011961740.1:0-2467 GCF_000949405.1 Vollenhovia emeryi
TTAAAAGATCGGTCGCGAAGGACTGATGCGCGGTTGTTGATTATTGATTTGTGATTCTGTCTCGGGGCTCTTGGAGAGTACCGACGTGTGTTCTTTACTAAATAAAGTTCCCTTGTTGATTTCCAATCTTTATTGATTTCTTCGCGGCCCAGTGGCGTGCGCCGCGAGCGGAAGTCGAGCCGACGAGTGCGCGAGTGCGCGAGGTGTCGTGTGGACGGCGGAGCCGGATGCAACATTTTGGGGGCTCGTCCGATCGGACGAGTGAAGACGAGCAACGGCTGCCCCGAGGAGGAAAAGAGCTCGAGCGCGTTCTCCCCCAGCGGACGCTGCGGAGCCCGTTATGGAGGCGCAATTCCTACAAGGACTGCTGCAGGAGATACGCGGGATGCGCGAAGATCAGGCGCGAAGGGAGGAAGAACTTCGAGCGACGCTTCGCCAACGGGATGAGGAGCTGCAGCTTTTACGGACCTCCCAGATAAGTCTATCCAATAACAAAGCCGCCGGGGATTTCGAAACGCGAAATGCAAACGCGGACGCGTTTAGTAACAGTTATCCGCGATCGGAGCTCGGGTTTAAAATAAAGCCCGACACATTCGACGGTACCACTTCGTTGCGCGAGTTCTTTTCACAGTTCGAACTAATCGCGCGTGCGAACTGTTGGGCAGATGCCACAAAGACTGTGGTACTCGCTTCGTGCTTACGAGGGAAGGCGCGTTCGGTTTTAGAGACGGTTGAGGATTTGACTAATCTTGAGTTTTCGGAGCTTAAGTCTAAGCTCGAATTACATTTCGGAGAGGTATATTTATCCCAAAATTGCTATACGCAATTTTTTTAATCGAAAACAGAGATTCGGTGAAGATTTGGCCGCGTATGGTACAGAGTTAGAGAGGCTTTCGCGCCTCGCTTACGCGGAGTGCCCCCACGACGTTCGCGATAAAATTGTTTGTGCACAATTTGTTTCGAGTGTCTATGATGGTTTTACAAGGCGAACCCTTCAATTGGAAGGAATTTCGTCTTTGAATTTGGCCGTCGAAAGAGTAAAAGTGATAAAAATAATTCAAGGGGGAAGTTTCGAAAGGGGAAAAGGGAATTTTTATGGGAGCGGTGTTATTAAAGAAAGGAAAGCTACAGAGGAAGGGAACGCTCGAGGGGAAGGTTGGCGCGAAAAGGAATCCGCCTACGGACGCGAGTGTTGGTCCTGCGGGAAAGTCGGGCATTTCCGCTCGGAGTGTCCTGTCGTAAAGGAAAACGAGGACTAGTTGACCTCAATGGGGGAAGGTCAACTTTTCCGGGAAATTCCCCAAGAAGGGTTTAATGTTAGGGACCGGAGCTCGTGTAAATATAGACACCCTGGATTTTTATTCAAAATGTTTTCTGCGTGGTTTTTCTGTTTTAGGTTTAGTAAAATTCCATACGATGATGAGGTCTCTAAGGAGGAACTCCTAGTGGAGGATCTAAAAGAAGGCTCTAAAAGAAGACTTTCTGTAAAAATTAAGAAGACTGCCTTGCACACGGTTTTTAGAATCGGGGTTTTCCCGTGCGGCCTTTGGGCGAATGCCGGGGCAGGGACAGGGAGAGCCCACGTGGGCAAAGGGTCCCTGTGTAGTTTCCCCTCCCCTGTCCGAAGAGGGAAGAGTCAAGCGCACAAGACGACTCAGGGAAGAGTCAAGTGCGCAAGAGGACTCAAGTAGGACGTCGTCGAGCGGCATGCGGGTTCCACAGAGTGCGGAGTTATTTTTGGCAGAGTTCAGGCAGGAAGAGGATGCCCTGGAGCCAGCTATGGGAGGAGGAGTCTGGATGGCTCTCCTCCAGGGACGCTGGTCTGGGATTCCGACAGGAAGAGGATGCCCTGGAACCAGCTATGGGGGGAGGAGTCTGGATGGCTCTCCTCCGGGGACGCTGGTCTGGGATCCAAGTCCGAAGTCGGAAAGAAGCTGCCAGAATTTTACTGCCCCCCTGCCTAGATTGTCGGGACGACAATCTTAAGAAGAGGGGGGTAGTGTTACGCCCGTGCTCGGATGCGACGTCCTGAGAATGCGCGCCAGCCGCGGGCTGAAGTCGCGGCAGATTAAAAGATCGGTCGCGATTGTTGGATTGGTCTGGTCACATCGGACTGATGCGCGGTTGTTGATTATTGATTTGTGATTCTGTCTCGGGGCTCTTGGAGAGTACAGACGTGTGTTCTTTACTAAATAAAGTTCCCTTGTTGATATCCAATCTTTATTGATTTCTTCGCGGCCCGGTGGCGTGCGCCGCGAGCGGAAGTCGAGCCGACGAGTGCGCGAGTGCGCGAGGTGTCGTGTGGACGGCGGAGCCGGACGCAACAATATGAATAAATAATAGAATTATATGAAATTGTACATTAAATATATCCATACATATTTTTACATTGTATATTGCTATATAATTTTATACACGTTTTTATATGAAAAATTTTTAATGTCAAGCATCTTAATTATTTATAATT
>NW_011961741.1:0-2467 GCF_000949405.1 Vollenhovia emeryi
GCGCGTCTTTTCCTGCGTTTCCGCATCTCCGCACGTCTTTTCCGCGTTTCCGCGTCTCTGCGCGTATTTTCCGCATTTCCGCATGCCCGCACGTCTTTTCCGCGTTTCCGCGTCTCCGCGCGTCTTTTCCGCGTTTACGCGTCTTTGCGCGTATTTTCCGCGTCTTTTCCGCATTTCCACATCTCCACACGTCTTTTCCGCGTTTCCGCGTCTTTTCCGCATTTCCGCATCCCCGCGCATCTTTTCCGCGTCTCCGCACTTCTCCATGTTTCTACGTCCCCGGGCGTCTCTCTCTCTCTCTCTCTCCCTCCCTCCCTCTCTCTCTCTTGGAAGGTGAGTCGAGTTGACGTGTTTCTTGTCGCTCCGTCTTTGGTTAGGTGTCAATTTTCTGCCGCTTTTTGCCCTGCGGGGCGCTTCTTTTTTATCGCTGTAGTGTCGAGAACTATTTTACTTGACCAATCAACTGTGGTCTGGTCTTCTTCTACTCCGTGCTGGTCAAGCTGGACCTCCTGTAGGATTCCGTGATATTTGCCGTTAAGTATTCTCTGGCGCTTTTCGGCCGAGGCAGAGTGTTTACCGGAGGGCACGTGTGAACAACAACAGTGACGTAGCCGCTGAGGGGCGCGTGAGTGCAGTGGCGTGAGCGTCGGGGAACGGCGGATAGCGCTCTCCATTCCACGATGAGTACTGGCAAGGATGTGGTGATCTGTGATACGTGTCAATTGGATACGGGTGTCAAGACTGTCCAGTGTGAAAAATGCCTTAGAGACTTTCACACGAAATGCACCAAATTCCAACCTCTTACCACCACGAAAGGCACAAACAGCAGGACATGTCAATTTTGCATCAACGACATGCTATCCTCTTCGACTGGTGTAAAAACCAGAACTGGCTCTACTTGTTCTACTGGCGCTCCCACAAGGTCGGCGGGTCCTTTGCCGGGCGATAGCGTTCTTCAGACCATCTTGGCGAAACTTGAAGCTCTCGGAAAAGTGACTCAGGCCACCTCCCTGAAGGTTGATGCCATTGACAAGCGCTCTAAGAACTTTGAGAAGGTCAGATTTACTGCCATGGAGGATAGGATGAGCAGCATGGAGGCTAAGCTGGATCAGCTACCGGCCTTGGCGCTGAGGATCAGTGACATTGAGGCCAGAATTGAAGGTGTTGAGGCGGAGCAGCGTGCTGTCCGTGCGACACTCGACTCCATCGATGCCGGCGGTAGCTCTGGAGTGACACCGCCTATTGTGACTCGCGTTGGCTCTATGGAAACGGCAATCAGGGGCTTGGCTGATGGCGTGGCGAAGATCAATGCGGAAAGAGCCAGATTATCGTCTGAGCTCCTGATATCTGGTCTTAACTACAATGAGGGTGTTGATGTGAGGCGTCTGGCTCTTGCTGTTTTTCAGGCAATCATGCCTGACATACTGGAGGGCGATATCATGTCGGCGCGTCAACTCAGGGCGAGAGCAGTAACTGCTGGAGATAATGTCGTATCCGGAACGTCTGGTAGTGTACCTAGATCTCCCTCGCTGGTGGTCACGCTCTCTTCGGGGATCATTGCTCGAAGCTTGGTCGCTGCCAAGGCTCGTCATCGTAAGCTTCACTCCTCTGACCTCAGTGCTGAGCTTCTTGGAGAGGCTGGCGCTGCGCTGCCGCCCAGACCGTCGCTCATCAATGTGAACGAGTTCTTGCCTGCCGACTTGCACATTCTTCGGTCATCAGTAAGAGACGTTGCGAGGAGGAACGGTTTCGCGACATTCGTCCGTGATGGAGAGGTCTTTATCAGGAGGAAGAAGGAGGATATCGCTACTCGCATCTCATCAGCAGATGACTTAAAAAACTTTTTAGCGGGCTCTCATTAAACTCTCCTATCTCCCCCTCTTTGATGCCTGCCGTTTCCGCAAATAACGTTCTATCCTCGTCTTCTCCTCCTTTTTCTCCAAACGGCCTTGCCACGCTGAATGGTACCTTGTCACGCTCCCACATTGACAGCGGTTCGGCCGCAGCTGTGTTGGGATCGGAGGACTTGCGTGTTTGTCATCTCAATGTGAACTCTATCCGTGCTCATATTGAGAGAGTGAGGCATTTTCTAGATTCTCGTCCGCCGTTCCATGTTATCGCCATGTCGGAGACAAAGCTTTGCTCCCTGGTGGATGACGACGTTGTCTCCCTGGAGGGTTATAGGCTATTCAGACGTGACCGCAATGCGAGGGGTGGTGGAGTTGCCCTCTACATTAGCACTTGCTTCAGGGTGAGGGTTCTTGCTTCTTCCACACATGAATGGACTTCTAAACCAGGTCTACCTGAGTTCCTTTTCTGTGAGATCGCTCGCCGTGGTGTCTTCCCTATCTTTGTTGCAGTGGTCTATAGACCGCCGCATGCTCCATTTCAGAAAGGCAGTGACTTTCTGCCGTGCCTGAATGGTCTACTTCAAGAATACAGCACCAAGGTAATACTTGGTGATTTC
>NW_011961742.1:0-2468 GCF_000949405.1 Vollenhovia emeryi
TTCCGTCTCGTACACCTCTTCCCGTTCCACGTATGGTGTAACAGTCGTTCGCGATTCTATCGGTGTAGATCTAATCATCTTGCGCGATTCTATTGGCGTGGAACCGATTGTGGGTGAGGCTGCGGTCTCGATAGGCCATTGTTGTTTTGTTTTCACCTTCAATGATTCGTCTGGAGTTGTCGCTTTGAAAACATCGTCGTCGTCGTCGTCGTCGTCGTCGTCGTCGTCGTCGTCGTCGCCATAATCGTAGGTGCTCTCCTTGCGTGCTGTCTTCGCGAGAACGGCTCCATCGGATGAGTTTTCGACACGTTCGGCGATGCGTTTCAACGGTTCGACTATCGGCTTGAAATGTCTCTCCAAAGCGATCTCCTCCTTCAGGTTACCGGTTTTCAGAGCGCGATGTTTCTTACGAATCGACGCGCGCGTTTTAGCGATTTCTTTCACAGTTCTCTCCTGCTCGGCGGTACTCATCGTTCTGATTGGTCTACAGTACGACGAAGTCGTTAAATCCACGTCTGTATCTACCATTTCGCAGTGCGCTGTCCTTATCTATAACCACAAAGCCGTACTTTCGACGCCAACTTTCGCGACACAGCGCGCGAAAGTTCTTGTACGACATGTCGGTGTTTACGTGATCATTGTATACGTGTTTCATATTGGTTTCATCCTGTCGAAACAGGATCAACAGATTTGCGTTGTCACGTATTAAATGTTTCGGTATCTTGGCATATGTCTGACAGAGATAGAAACAATCGATTTTCGAGTGTCGACCCATGGAAAAGTACTCTCTAATTGTATCCTGCTTATCGCAGACCACGTCGTCGAATATAAATATCGATTCGGAAAGCGCCTCGTCGGGGGGTATGAATCACTATTATTCGAGAATGCGTGATAGCCGATCTCCTCTATCGAATCGAACAACCGTTCGAGGTATCGATACTTGGGTTGATGCAGAGATTTCGAGTACACATACACGTTTGAGAAACGTATGCCGTGTGGACTTTCCAATAGACTTATCAACACGTTAGTCTTACCGCAGTTAGATGGTCCACAGATAATGCAGCGTATTGTGTTGGGTAATAAGGGGCCGTGTCTACGTGTATAACTAACGTCCGACATCGTTCGTGTTCTGCGATCAAGATTGCGCACCCCAATGGTCGGTAATCGTGGCACGAATCACATTTTGGCACGTGTAATGCGCGCTTGCGCGCCGATTCGTTCTATTTATACAGGACCGATTCGTCGGTTCGCGCAGTCGTCAATATATTTCTCACACTGCTGGATAGGCGCGATATTCTCGAGTGGTCTCCCGAGCAGTTACGTTTTCTGTCAAAACACATTCTGCTGCGCTACTTCGGCACCTATGTAGACCAGTTGTGGGATAAATTGGACGTTACTCTGAAAACTGACCCCGAGGTGCAACGGTATCGCGCGTGTCTCGAGCATTACAACCAACCTTGGCAGAGAACGCACATTGACGGTCCACCGCCGCTCGTTAAGGATTGCGTTCAATGTCAAAGCAAGCGAAACGAATAGGCGCCGGTCTGTTGAACAGTGCGATAAACGCGCTTCCTTTCGAACTACACGTGCCCGGTTATCAATTCTGCGGACCTGGAACTCGTCTCGCCGAACGATTGCAGCGCGGTGAGCGAGAGGTGAATCCATTGGACGCGGCGTGCCGCGAGCACGACATTGCGTACTCGCGAAGCGGTAAACTCGTCGATCGTCACGACGCCGATCGAGTCCTCGCTGGGAAAGCGCGCGATCGTATTACAGCGAAAGACGCGACCCTTGGCGAAAGGACCGCGGCGACCGCCGTATGGGCCGCTATGAAGGTAAAAACGAAATTGGGAATGGGTATGAAGAGAGGAAGGAAAACGAGGGGGAGGAAGAGGACGAAGAGAATATTGCCAACGGCGAAACGCGGAGGCTTATTGCCCATTCTACCAATTTTGGGAGTACTTGGTTCCTTGATTGGTGGAGCCGCCGGTGTAGCAAAAGCGATGAACGACAATAAAGCCGCGCGACGTCAGTTAGAGGAGTTGCAATCGGGCGATGGAGGGTCGCGGATTGCATCTCGCACCGTACAAAAAACATGGAGGTGTTGGTGGACAAAGAAGCGGTAAGAGTGGGAAAAGTAAAAAAAAACGTGGACGGAGACGCTAGAGGCGCTCAATTTACCGATGTTTGACATCACGACGAGCGGACAATTGAATCGAGCGGCGCGTAAACTACGCATACCACACTTTAGAGGGGTGTTCATGCGTGACGATTTACCTGTAAAAGCGCGACGTCAGGAGTGTGGCATCGTAAATCTCGACGACAAAGTGGGTCCGGGTACACATTGGGTTGCCTATGCGAAAAAGGCGAACAGTGTTGTATACTTTGACAGTTTTGGAAATCTTCAACCTCCGCGAGAACTCACGCGCTATCTAGGGGACGCCAACGTAATGTACAATCATCAATCG
>NW_011961743.1:0-2469 GCF_000949405.1 Vollenhovia emeryi
CTAGCGGCCACACCCGATCGCCACTAGGGGGGCAGTCCCACATAACCCGGGCCACTTTGTAAACTCCCTTCCCAGAGGGGGGCCCGGGTATCCATAAAGGATTTCCACGCGTAAAAAAAAAAGCATCGCGTGTGGCACGGGTGTGGAAACGTGCCGTCGGGCGTGCGCGTGCGGGAGCGGCGGTGTGCGTCGTCGCCGTGGGCGGCGTGCCCTGCCCGTGGTTTGTGGGAGCGGATGGCACTGCCCTTGGCGACGGTTGTGCGGTGGCGGTGAGCGGCGCGGTGCCGCCATTTTGCGACGGTACGTGGCACGTCTCCCGGTGCGCGTCTTCTATGGGAGATGACGCGGGCTTCCGCGATCGCCCGGGATAATCGTGCGCGTGGTGGGGCGGATTTCGCGCCCTGGTGCGGGTGTGTGTGCGGTCGGACCGCCCGCATGAGCGTTGTATCTTCGTGACGTGATGTTTAGTGTATGTGTATGTAATCGTTTTTTACGCGCGAACCCGGGATTTTTACGGGGCCACTTCGTTTGAAGTGAGTCCCTGGATCGGGGACTAGGCTGGCCGGGGGGATTTGACCTTCAAACCCCTTTCCGGCTGACTGTTTTCTCCGTTTGGCGCGCTAAGGATGGACCTTCTACGGGGTCACTCCGTTTGAAGTGACTCCCTGGGCGAGGAGGGATGTGATCGTCGTCTCGGATCCGACCTTCAAATCTTCTTCCGGCTAACGGGTTTCGGTTATCCGCATCTTGAGAAAACTCATTTCCGATGGTTATTACATAAGTCTGTGTATGCCTCGAAGGGCCTTTGACGGGTTTTCGGCGGGATCGAGAGACACCCCCGGTCAGAGGTTTTTTGCGGATAACGCGCGAGCCGGGCTACCTGGGGCATCGGCACTGGGGTGGTTCATGCCGGTGAAGGAGTGCGCGTTGTGGCGCGGCTTAATATTGGGGGGTCATCGGGGAGCGGACTGGGGTCGCTGGTGGCATCGTCACCGGGAGCGGGTGCTCCGGTGCTCGTGGTGCGGCCCATCTCGCGACCCGGTACCTTTTCCGGTGATGTCGGCGCGGCGGGTGTGCGCGGCAGTATTGTCGCCATATTGTCGCACGTGTCGTGACGTGGCGTGCGGCCTCAGCGTTCGACGTCGTCTGCGGGGTGTGTGTTGTCGCCTGCGGGTTCGCGGTGTTTGTGCCGTGTTCTGCGGATCGCGCTGTGCCCGGGACATTGGTGGCGGCGTCGGCGGGGGCTGTCTTGAGTCGATCGAGCGAAGTGCGCGTGATGCGCCGATTACGTGGTCGGGCCTTGTCATGGGACATTGTATCGAGGCTTCTTTGTGTGACTCTCCTGTGCTGTGTGGTGTGTCGGTGTCGGAGTCGCGGGTGCCGCGGCGCGGGCTCATTCGTGGCGGTGTGCTCCACGGTCGCGGGCATGACGCGGGTATCGTCGCCGTGCCCGCGGTGACGGTGGGCTGGTTGTTTGTCGGGCGGCGTGCGGGGGGTGTCGGCCTCGCGATCGCGATCGCGGAATCGTCGCGAAATCATTGTTTGAGTGGGCTTCTGAATTGTCTGCTGTGTCCGTGCGGATTTCCGGTTTCGGCCATAACACCTTCAACAAAATGTCTGCTCCCGCTTGTTTTCAATATTGCACGAGACGTACACTAATGTACTAATGTACTAAATATATATTTTTCTCTTTATATTGAGAAACATGTATATAAAACAATTCAGCAAAGGCCTTACTGTTAATTTGTTATGTAACAGAGTTTTATTATTTACTTTTTATAGTAAGAATACAATTTTAATCACAAGTATTCGGAATATAATATATAAAAGTTATATTCTTAATAAACAACTTGTTCAAGCGGGAACGAGAGTCTAGCGGCCGCCTCGCAACCGGCGCTGCGACGAATTCCGTTCCTCATGTTTAGCCGATTTCTCGCTCCAAACAATACCGTTCTCTCTCCCTCGGGTGGATCGAGAAGCTCGCGCGGGGAGCTGAACAGGTGTTGTGTACAGTCGGGAGCAATGAGGTTGCGACACTTTTTTTTGGATGAGTTTACGAACGCGCAAAAAAATTCAGGATGCGAATCCCTGTCCGCGCTCATGCGCGGTGAGTGATCATGGTGCTGTCAAATTTGTGTATACAATGTGTAACATGAATGTATATGCGGCGGCAAATCCATAATAAATAACATGATTATTCAGTTGATTCGCGTTAACTCGCTGTCGGATCAGATCTTTCGCCGGCTTGTCTCTTGGTTATACTAATGAATAATGTGGGATGATTTCTAAATACAAAATCAAATAAATATAATAAATATGTATAATTTAAAAATAAATAAATAAATAAATAAATTTAAATTAATTTAAATAAATTAAGTAAATAAATAAATTTAAATGAAATAAATAAAGAAAGAAATGACATTAATTTAATAAATATATGTATAAAATGACCATAATACCTTGTCTTCA
>NW_011961744.1:0-2469 GCF_000949405.1 Vollenhovia emeryi
TTCTCATTTCGTTTAAAAGCTTCAGCAATAATTTCATCTACGACATATGCTATTAGTTGACAATCTATGGCTGAAGATTTGTCATACCAGTTGTGCAGTATTCTAACAGCATCGTCTCTTTCGGCACCGATCAAATTGCCATGTAAGCAGCTCACAAGTTGATCGAAGCTTTGATCTATTTCGCCTAACATGTCACACAGTTTGCGATATGCGTGCTCGACACAATGTTCGAGTTGGAATAAAAATAATATAGTTGGTACTTTCATATACATGCAAGTATTGTTAAATGTTAGCTTTACAATTTTTCCACCGTACATTGTGACGAGTTCTAAAACTAAATCGTTAATATGCATCGATGATGATGGCGATGACGCATCTGCTGTTTTCAAGAGCTGCTCAATTTCTGCGCGTTTCTTGTTCACTTCCATCCACATTGAATAATCTAACACCATCCGATTTCCGCGATTGTCGCCGAGAATGATGTCCACATAGGATGCACCAGATACCACGCAGATTCCAACATCCAAGTATTTGTATGCAGTGGATGTCAGAGCGAATCTCCTGCTCATGATACGAGGCGTGTAGCAAGGTTTATCGGAACTGAAAGAATACTGTCACGCTTTTCCTTATCGTCGCCGGGCGCGACAGAGAAAGAGGCGGCTTCCTCGAACGATACGCTGCCCCCGCCGCCCCGGGCGAATCTCCGGAACGGGCGTTACAGCGGTCAAGTTGGGCGCCAGACGCGCTCGCGGGCGGCGTCAGTTACAGGTCGCGAAATATCCCGATTCCCCGGACGATAGCGGCGTCGGTCCGCTCGATGGGCGCCGCGAATAAGCCTCCTCGACGCGAAAAAGGCCGGCGGCTCTCTACCGTCGGTAGAGTGGCGGAGTCCCGTAGTTACGGGCCCGCGGGAACGGGACGGCGGGACGGGACACGACACACGCACACACTTAGACACGCGCACAAAATCAGACTCGACTCGGGTTAAAAGAAGAAAGTAGGCTGTTTAATCGCTCGAGCACAGTAAAGCGCGAAAGCGCGGGACGTAGGCGGCCTCGTAGATCGGCCACAATAAAACAAACAAGAAAAACAGAATAGGCCAGGGGCCTCCGCGGAGGCGAATTCGCGATCCGTCGGCCTCCCGAGCCTCGTCGCGGGAGGCCGTTCACGCTCGCGGCCCGTGACCCGCGGCTGACACCCAGCGTGCCGGTCCGCCGCGACCGAATTTCCCGGTGCGGGCCGGAAGGCGCCCGCTCGAACAACGGCGCCCGCGGCGTCCGTTCTACTCTCCCCGCCGAGGTCGCAACACCCGGTACCCGCCCGCTACCGTCGCCCGATAAGCCCGCGGCCGGTCCCCGGGAGCTCCCGCGCTTGGCACCGTCGTTCCGCTCGCGACACGAAATGGCCGGCTCCTGCTCCCCCTCGGAGCGGATGCCCTATGGCCCGGAACACTAAACGAACGCGGCGCGGTGCCAGAACGCGAGCTAACCCCCTCGGATGCACGCGGCTTTTACATTAAGAATTGTCCCTCGAGGGCCACCTCACCGACACGTCTCCAGACTCCCTCGGCGCGGTCCCGGTCGGCACTCTCCTCCTGGGCTATCGCCTCGTCTCGTGCTCGGTACCCTGATCGCCGGCTCGGCGTCCGTTCTTCGCCGCGAGGTTACTGTATCGAGGATCCGCGAACGAAAGCGGAAGATCCGGCGCGAAACGGGTCGATTACCCGATCGCTCGCTGCGATTGCGAAAAAGGGGCTGCGCGAGATAGCGGCGCCGCGGATCCGCCAATCAGGGGGTCGCTCGCCCGGCGTGTCGCCGGGCCCGCAGGGGCGCTATCGCTATCGCCTCGCGTCCGGGCGCAAAATTCGCCCCGCGCGGCTCGCAGGGCCGGGGCGGTCGATCCTGGGCCCGCTCTCCGGTGCTCTGGTCCTTCGACGCCGCCGATCCGGCTGATTTTCCGGGGACCTCCGTCCGCGCTGGCCTCTCGGCTCCCGGTCCGGCAGGCGCCTGGTCTCTCGCCCTCCAGGGGCGACTCCGCGTGCCCGGGCTCCAGGCTCCGGGGCGGCTCGGCCCCTCGGCGGTCATCGCCCGTCGGCGTCCCTCGCCCGCGCCCCTCGACTCGCCCCGCTTTCCGTCCAGCCCCTCGGCTCCCCCGCGGCCGCCGCTCGCTGGCCTCTGCGCGCTCTCGCCCCTCCGCTCCCGCCTTTTCTCCTCCCGTGCTCAGCTCCCGTCTCCGCTGTCCGCTGGTCTTCCGTGATGGTCCGGTCGGCTCGGTGACGCTCAGAGGGCGCGATACAAAATAGAAAAAAAAATCTCGGGTAAGCGGGCAAGAAATAAAAACGTGTTTGCGACCCCGGGAGGTTTTCCTACGGCCTTCGCGCGGATCCTCTTTTCCCGGGCGGACCGACACCGCGCCTTGGGACGGCAGCGGGGAGCTGTCACGCGGCAGCTAATCCGCCACGTCACAATA
>NW_011961745.1:0-2469 GCF_000949405.1 Vollenhovia emeryi
TTTCTATCATTTATTTCTCGCTTAGAAAGAGTCGTTCAAACATTTTTTACTTAAGATTATTAATATTTCTGAACGTAACTAAGCTAATTTTTCAAAAATTTGTTATAATAATTAGTAATAAAATTTGTAAAATCAATATTTTTTAATATAAATCTTTTAGCAGTATATCGAAAAGAGATCGAAATTTTTTAATCCGTCGATGTGTCCAAGGCGCTAAATGCGCGTCGATATGTTCTGATGGTATTGATATCGAATCGATATCGAATTGATATTAGCTTTCTCACTGGGTTGAGCAGCATACCTCTGACGGTTGGAGACCATTAGATTTCTTCTCTAGGAAGTTCACTCCGGCGCAGAGGAATTATAGCGCGTACGACCGAGAATTGACCCCGATTTATGAATCGATAAAGTTTTTTCGACACTTCCTCGAAGGTCGTAATTTTAAGGTCATGACGGACCATAAACCTTTGGTTTACGCATTTCAGCAACGGTCAGACAAATCCTCCCCAAGGCAATTACGTCAGCTCTCGTACATAGCGCAGTTCACCACCGCGTTGGAACACCTCGCCGGTTCGAACAACGTGGTAGCCGACAACTTATCTCGTATCGAGGCTCTACGCCTCCCGGTCGAATTCGAATTAGTAGACCTTGCCGCTAGGCAAAAAGAGGACGAGGAACTTAAACATCTCTTGATCTCGAACTCGTCCTCGTTAAAATTAAAAAAATTCATTTGAGGTGCTTCCAACACAGAGCTATACTGCGAATTGTCAGGTGAATCGATCAGGCCCTACATTCCAGCATCTCTTAGAAGACAGGTCTTCGACCTTTTCCATAACCCCGCGCATCTGAACGCAAAAGTAACAGATCGCGTCATAAGACAGTATATCTGGCCTAACCTGCATCGCGACGTCGCAACGCGGGTAATTGTACCGATTGCCAGCAGTGCAAGGTTTCGCGCCACGTCAAACTCGAGCCTGCCCAATTTTCAGCTCCCGACGGGCGTTTCGACCACGTCCACATGGACATAGTAGGCCCCTTGCATCCTAGTAACGGCTTTACGTATTGCTTAACAATCGTCGATCGGTTTTCCCGCTGGCCAGAAGCGATTCCAATCCTGGATATTAGTGCAAAAACAGTAGCCAGAGCATTTTTTGATAACTGGGTCGCTCGTTTCGGTGCACCTAACATTCTCACGACCGATCAAGGTGAACAATTTGAAGCGCAGCTCTTCTCAGCCCTTCTCAAATTAATCGGATGCAAACGCATTCGTACCACGGCTTATCACCCTGCCGCTAATGGCATGATCGAGCGTTAGCACCGCACCTTCAAGGCGGCAATTATGTGCCATAACACGCCGAACTGGGTGGATGTCCTCCCTACAGTACTACTCGGGTTACGCACCCATTTACGTATGGACACAAAAGCCTCTCCGGCCGAATTCTTGTACGGTACGGTATTACGGATTCCGGGAGAATTTTTCCTCGAGGAAGATTTTACACCGGATCCCCAAATCTTTGTAGACGACTTTCGACAGCACATGCGTCAGGTGAAGCCGGTACCAGTGGCACACCATTATAAAAAGCGCGTTTTCCAATTCAAGGAATTGTCGAAGTGTTCGCATGTCTTCCTCCGTAAGGACGCGGTTAAAAAGCCCTTAGAGCGGCCGTATTCGGGCCCCTTTAAGGTACTTGATAGGACATCGGATAAAGTCTACAACATAGAAATTAACGGCAAACCCACGGCCGTATCAATTGAACGGCTCAAGCCGGCTCACTTTATACCGGACGACATTCCAATCGCTAACGATTCATCCTCTTCCGACGCTACGGACAAGCCTGCCGCTTCGACAAGCGCTTCGTCCGATACAGTAAAAACCTATTCTGGTCCAAAGAAAAAAGTACAAATTAGACTAGATAAGAATACGGTACGTATATCCCCTCGCTAGTAAAAGCCTGACACGGAAACGTACAAGTGGTCATCCCATCGCGCGTAAAAGTATAACGTAAAAAACTTACCTTTTTAAAAAAAGGTAAAAAAAAGCACCAAGTCTAAGCACCAATTCAACCGAATATATTTTGTTACTCTATCTTTTTTGCAAAAGTATAATCTCTACAAAAATATCTTTACTGCAAAAGTATCTTCTTTAAAAAAATAGTGTCTCCACAAAAGTAGGGTATATATGGGGTTTCTAACTCACTTTTTGGGAGGGGATATGGTGGACCTAACCGCAGGGGAGGGGGAACCGAGCGGACCTAACCGCGGGGGAGGGGGGGGCACAGCGATCCTATGGGCCCTACGCGGCGGACCTAACCGAGGGGGAGTCGGAGGTCCGAGACGCTAGGCGTACCGCGGCTGTGACTGTTATCACCGCGGAGCATTCCTCCTTGATGCGTGGTTTAATTGGTCATGTTGAAAAAAATCATTGGAGTAAGTAGCCAAATATGTTTACGGCGTGACAAGTTGTGGGAA
>NW_011961746.1:0-2469 GCF_000949405.1 Vollenhovia emeryi
ATGTCAGAGGTGTGGAGTGGATCTCGCTTGCTCGGTCAGTCTGCGCCGCGAGAAGAAGCGTGCGCGCGCGCGCGCGCGCGTGTGTGTGTGTGTGTGTGTGTGTGTGTGTGTTTTCAATCCGTACCGACCGTTGCGGGAGGGGGCAGGTGTGACCTTGTAAATGAAAATGGTAGTTTGTTTATGATATTAAAGGTAGCTACACAGGCATTTTAATAAAAATTACTAAGAAAAAGTATTAAAATTTTTAGTTTTCAATTTGTTATATCTCCTAAACCAATGCCGTCCCCCACTTGATTCTTGCGGGGAATTACTCAGAAAACTCTCCCCTACAACATATCTAAGTGCCGAGAACATCGGTGAGGTGTGACCTTTTATGCATATTTACCGTTTTTTTTCGATATCCGCGGCATCGTTCGTCGTGAATATCTTCCTGCCGGCCAGACAGTGACTGGACAGTTCTCTGTTGGCGTCCTAAAGCGGCTGCGGGCACGCATTTTCCGTGTGCGGCCCGAACTCGCCGAGAACGGCTGGATCTTGCACCACGACAACGCGACGGCCCATTCCTTGTTCATTGTGCAAGAGTTTTTGGCGAAAAAAGGCATTTCAACGTTGCCGCACCCACCCTATAGCCCCGATATCGCTCCCTGCGACTTTTCTTATTCCCCAAAATGAAGTCGCACCTCAAGGGAATTCATCAGGGCGGCGTACATGAGGTCAAGGAAACTACAACCGCGGTGCTGAACGGGTTAACTTCGGAGGATTACCAAAGGTGCTTCCAATCGTGGGAGCAACGTTGTAATCGTTGTGTAGAGTTAGAGGGAGACTATTGTGAAGGTCGATAATAAAATTTTGCTTGTAACTTAATTTGCTTGTGTTTTATTGACAAATTCTCGGAACTTAATTGCCACACCTCGTACAATTGCGAGAAACATCTTTAAAACCGTATATTACGACGAAAATAGCAAATGCCTCTGTGGTTGAATTGGAAGACGCTTGCCTAGTATGTCGTAGTGCGGAGAGAGATCCAGGTTCGAAACCCAGCTAAGGTACATAATTTTTCGTATTTTTCAATATTAAACAGGGTGTCACCCTTACGGAAAAGCACCGAAATAATTATTAGAAAATTACTGTACATCAGTAATTTCTGATAGTTCAATTACTGATATACAGTAATTTTCTAGTAATTATTTCGTTACTTTCTCGTAAGGGCAGAGTTTGTAGCCAACCCTAAAAATTACGGTAGATTGGGTTAAACTGAGAAGAAAAGTCATGTATCGTTGTGCCAAATTAGCAATAGTTATCGCGTAATTGATAAAAACGTCTGGTCGAATGAACGCACACGTCGCTCGTCACTCAATGCGTGACTCCACCTCTCGCTACTGTGTCCTAGGAGATATAAACAAATAAACCATTTTGCATACCTGCCGGGTCCGGCCTTCCGCTCCTTGTGTATTCATTCGACCAGACGTTTTTATCAATTACGCAATAACTATTGCTAATTTTGCACAACGGTACATGACTTTTCTTCTCAGTTTAGCCCAATCTACCGTAATTTTTAGGTTGGCTACAAACGAGTCTGACACCCTGTATATGTATAAACTTACTGCGAAAAATCATATACCTCAGCCGCGTTTCGAACCTGTACTTCCCTGCACTACGTTACATTAAGCAAGCGTTTTCCAATTAAACCACTGAAGTATATGCTATAGTCATCGTAATATACGGTGATCAATTTTCAAAATACACTCATTGTGTGAGGCAAACGAGAGTGGGTTGAAAAGTTTTGAGCCTCAACATGAAGCTGACATTATTTATCGTCTGTATGGTCGACAACCCATATCGACGCATTGAAAAGTCGAACGCATAAACAACATCTTCAGTAATATATGTTATTGCGAATAGTATTATCACAGCCCCAGTGGTCGAGCTGGTAAGACGCTCGTCACGGATTGAGGGAGGTCCCAGGTTCGAATCATGGGCAGCGATCATGTATTTTAAAGCGGAATTTTTCACTTTTCACTTTTCATTCAGTGATTTCACGCGACCTTTTTCACGAATCACGGTGCGATCATATAGTTATAAATGCGTGAAAAGTGAAATTACCAAAAGCGAAGACTAACCTATAGATTAAAAATTACTAATAATAATTATCCACCATGCTGCAGCCATGATAAAACTTGTAACGATGCACTCCAAAACGCATCGTTCCGACTAACACCTTTGTGCCAACGACGAGAGGACGAGCCTGCTTCAAATCAATGCCTGCTTCATTATGCTATTATGCATCAATTCTCAAAAAATTCTTTCGAGGCGAACACGTCCGAACACATTTAACGGTCTCGTCGATATTCAGAAATATGTACCGATGTACGTCTTTGACTATACAGGGTGCTACGCAACATATTGACTTCCGGTCATGGGAAGGTAGAGGGGACTAAGACAAACAGAAAAGTATTGTACTATTTTGCA
>NW_011961747.1:0-2471 GCF_000949405.1 Vollenhovia emeryi
TTGTCATAATGCACCAAAACGAGCTTTTAATTTGGTTAGGTATACTATAAATATTGCAATAACAACCACAAATAAAATTTCGAATAACTATATGTAATAGTAATTTCATTATATTCATTGGTTACATCACTTTGCGCTCATAAAGAATAGTACAAGATAGCATCTTTCAAAGAAAAGATAAGCAATCTTATACGAAATACGAATGCGTAAACTTATCCGTATTTATAACACCCTAAGCGGTTTTTTACTTACGAGAGAGTCTTGTACCGCGCGTCCCTCTAGTGAAGACATTCCGAACCACTTCACTTTTGTTTACCATGCGAATAGTAAAGTGGATGATAGAAAGTATAGTTAAATTTACTATTATTGTACTTGCACCTACTATACATATAAAACTAGTTAATTTAGTTACTATTCACCATCTTAATATTTTACCAGAATAATGGTTAAAAGCTTCATAAATAATAGTAAAATTTTTATGCTGGTTGGCATCACTATGACTATGTGGTTGTTATTACTAATATTATAGTGATAATTACTATAAAAATGATATTCCTGACTATAATTATTTTACTATGCAATTATAGTCGCAAATACTACGCACTTTTCTCTCAGTGCACAAGTAAAATTTCGAGTAACTATATGTAATAGTAATAATTACTGTAAAAATGATATTCCTAACTATAATTATTTTACTATGCAATTATAATTTATCATTTTTACAGTAATTATTACTTACATATAGTCACTCGAAATTTTACTTGTGGTTGTTGTTGGTGCAATTATAATTGCATAGTAAAATAATTATAGTTAGGAATATCATTTTTACAGTACACCGACAGAAAAATATTAACAGTATTTGAAACTATAATTGCATAATAAAATAATTATAGTCAGGAATATCATTTTTACAGAAATTATTACTTACGTATAGTTACTCGAAATTTTACTTGTGGTTGTTGGTGTAATATTTATAGTACACCTTGCCAAATTAAAAGCTCGTTTTGGTGCATTATGACAACCATATCGGAAGTTGCATGGACCAATATTGTATTTATGAGAACTATAATATATTGTTAGGTCATAACTTAATAGTTGGAAGAATTATAAAAATGTGGTTGGCTCCTAAAATGACTATAAATTATAGTGAGACTGTGGTAACGGTAACTATTTTTCTCTGTCAGTGTGTGAACCACTGAATATTCGCTGTTTTCGGTGATAATCCACTGATTGACTTTTAGGGAGTACCTTGCGCGCTGCCACGTTTATCCTTTCTTCCCCGTCGCCGTCTCGAGACCACGTCGTGGTCCAAGTGTACGGGAGAAACGAGCTGCCGTCATGTGACGAGTACGATAACGACGGGCTGAAATAGGCAAAGTCACTTGATCGTAGGGGACGGGCGAAGCGACGCGCTCGGATAGCACAGCGCGAAGACCGCGCGGCACCTTCCACGCCGTAGAGGTCACGTGGGCGTATCGAACCAGAGATTAACTGCCTCTCGCCTTTTCCGCGGATTCACAGCTGTTGCACCACCTGTCGTATCCGCCCTTTTCGCGCCGTTTAACGCCACCTACGTGAAGCACCGACGTCGTCGAGGATGCGCCGCGCGCCGTGGTAATGTTAATTGCAGGCTGGACGGTAGCCACGTGATAGCGGCAAACAAGCCGGGTACGCGGACGCAATAATTCACCGTAGGATGGAAGAAGGACGTTGCGCAAGGTGCGAGATATTGCGGGGTGAATCGCGTGAAAATTGCTTCCGTTTGTGCCGCGGAAGTGCGGCCGCAATATCCGTCCCCGGCATCCCCCGAAACAGTCGCGTTTGTGTTTCGAATGTTGTGCGGTTCAAACGTTAACGTTTAGGTAACATTTAATAGAGATCAAAGTTCATCGGGCCGCGAGGCTGAACTTGTTTTACAACTGTTCCATTGTCGGAACAGTCGGTTCAAGTGTTTGGACTTGTAAAATTCGCTGTGAGCAAAATGCCGCGCTTGTTAGTTTCCCAGAGGGATGAATTTTAATTAAGTGATCCTATTAAAATTCAATAAAGTTGCATGTGAAAATGATTTTCAAAGAAAATTTTATTCCACTTCGCATTATTCGAGGAAGGTCCCCTATTATGAGATAGGCTCATAATGCGAGGTAGCGGAGTTTCTGCTAAATTAATAGGCATCGTCTGTTGGTTCCACCATGAATTTATTGCCCTTGGAGTGAAAAATGGATTGTTAGTTCGTGTAATTGTTGCGAAATAAGATTTGTCATTGAATTTCGACGAAAACCTATTGTACTATCTCACATTAGAATTCTAACCCATGATAGAGGACTTTCCCCTATATTTTACTACGAATAAAGCGCGAATTCAATAGATTCGACCGTGAAGAAGCGTGTAACAATCTCTCGAATTTCACGTTTTCCCTACTTTGAATAAATCCAGCGTTTGCCTAACGTATTCAATTACTTATTACCGTGTAA
>NW_011961748.1:0-2471 GCF_000949405.1 Vollenhovia emeryi
TTCAATTCAAGTGTAAAATGTTACAGATGCGGAAAAGGACATCTAGCGCCTAAATGTACGTTAAACCCTAACGTGAGATGCAACACGTGTGGAAAGACTGGTCATTTGCAAAGGGTGTGTTTCCAAGGGAAGCAGGGAACTAACCAATTGGACGAAGTTCTAAATCTCACTACCGATCTCAGGAAGGCAAGAGCAAAAATTTCTACTACTCTTCAAGTCAACCAGAAATCACTGGAGTTCGAAATAGATACAGGTGCGGCGGTATCGGTAATCGGTATTGAAAACGCGCGAAGATTATTCCCAGGTTTGACTATTTTCAAAACTGATTTAAAGCTGCGTTCATTTTGCAATCAGGAAATTAAATCCTTGGGTCGTATAGTAGTAGATGTTAAATGTAGAAATAAACATACATGGTTAGATTTATTCTTAACACCAGGGGAGCGTAAACCGTTATTAGGAAGAGAATGGTTTTATAAATTGCAACATATTCCCGAAATTGCCGAAATATATCAGAAATGTGTTTCAATACACAACGTAGATAGTATCACAGACTCGCGAATTACTAATTTGATTGCAAGGTACAAGGCAGGATTGGATCAAAACATTAAAAAATAGTAGGGTTACAGGCAGAGTTAAAATTGAAGTCGAACACTGAACCAGTGTTTCACAAAGCACGATCCGTTCCTTTCAAATTAATCTCTTTAATAGATAAAGAATTAGACCGTTTATGCAAAGAAGGCATTTTGGAGAAGGTAAATACTTCTAGATGGGCAACTCCCATAGTACCAGTTTTGAAAAAAAACAATCAAGTCAGGATTTGTGGAGATTTCAGTGTCTCGCTAAATCCACACTTAATAGTGGATGAACATCCCTTACCTACTACGGATGAGTTATTTACCTCAATGGAGGGATGCACTATTTTTTCTAAAATAGATCTCCAAAATGCTTATCTGCAACTCATGGTCAGAGAAGAAGACTGTGAATTACTGACCCTTAATACACATAGAGGGTTGTGTAAAAGTAAACGATTAATGTACGGCGTTGCTAGTGCGCCAGCTATATGGCAAAGAAGCATTGAAACAATTTTGCAAGGAATTCAAGGCGTAGTTGTTTTTCTAGACGATATTCGAATCGGTGGCAGAAACGAAGAAGATCATTGGCGAAAATTACAGAAAGTTCTTGATTGTTTACAAAAGCATAACGTTAAAATCAATTTCGATAAAAGCGAATTTGCAAAGAAAAAAATTCAATATTGCGGTTATTTGATTGATAAAAATGGTGTCCATAAGTGTCCAGAAAAAATGGAAGCAATCCGCCACATGAGGAGACCCCAAAATATTACAGAACTACGAAGTTTTTTGGGATTAATAAATTATTATGGTCGGTTCATAGAAAACCTCAGTGACATCGTTTTTCCGTTAAATAAACTTTTACAAAAGAACAGCACTTTTAACTGGACAGAAAGCTGTGAAAAAGCGTTTAATAACGCTAAGCAAGCATTTTTAAGTGAAAAATGTCTTGCACATTTCAACCCTAAACTTCCTTTAGTTCTGGCCACTGATGCAAGCTCATACGGTGTGGGCGCCGTTCTTTCACATACTTTTCCAGACGGAACCGAGAAAGTATTACAATATGCGTCACAAACCTTGTCTACTACACAAAGGAAGTACAGTCAAATTGATAAGGAGGCCTATGCTATTATTTTTGGAATAAAAAAATTTCACCAATTTTTATACGGAAATTCCTTTACATTATTAACTGATCACAGGTCTTTAGTTCAAATTTTTTCTCCACAAAAAAGTTTACCACTTTTCAGCGCATTACGAATGCAGCACTATGGTCTTTTCTTACGTGGTTTCAATTACAAAATTAAATACAGAAAATCGGCCGAACATGCGAATGCAGACTGCTTATCAAGACTTCCTTTGTCTAATAAAATAGAAACACATGATGTAATAGATGCATTTCTAATTGAAACAGTAAATTCTTTTCCAATTGACGCGAAAATTGTTAAAGCCGAAACGCAGAACGATGTGAATTGTCAAAAACTATGTAAAATATTAGAAGAGAAACAGGGAAAAGCGAAACGAACTTTCTGGAATATCGATCTTAATGAATTCCGTGAAATAAATGGTGTACTGATGCGTGATCACCGAATAGTAATACCAACGAAATTGCGTAAACAAATGTTACAAGAATTACATGTAGGGCATTTTGGAATGACGAAAATGAAAAATCTAGCACGAAGTTATTTTTGGTGGTCAGGATTAGACCAAGAGATCGAAGATCTTGTCAGAAATTGTGCAAATTGCAATACTTATAAAAATAATCCGAAAAAGGAAGTTCACTTATGGGAAGAAGCGACTGAGCCTTTCCAACGAATACATATAGATTTCGCAGGACCATTTTTAGATAAAACATTTTTCATTCTAATTGATGCTTTTTCGAAATGGCCTATCGTACGTACAGTT
>NW_011961749.1:0-2472 GCF_000949405.1 Vollenhovia emeryi
AATCACATCCTTCGCGAATCATTTATTTCTTGACCTTTTTTCTCTCTCAATTTGCTTTACACATACAGACTTGGGTTTTACTTACACAATTTACAAAATTATTCAATTAAAAAACTGTAGTCTCATTCAATAATAGATAGCATATTGCACAAGAGCGTTTTATTTCAGCTGCAATTCGCTGACGTTGACGAGAAGAAATATAGCGAAAAGCACGACGGCTACAATAATTAGTATGACTGGGTTGTTTAAGATGTTTCATTATTGATACTTACATAATAAAACTTGTGTACGTTAAGGAATCTCAATCAAAATGACCAATCTGAAAGCACAATAATTTATGAAGAAATGTCAGTTTTGATAGATGAACGGTTCTTGATAAGTATTAAAAATGTTTTATTAATTTCTGCACGATCTATAATATATTTCTTTATTAGTTCGCAGATTACAAAAACAAATTTTGTGTAATATTTTTTAATGAATTGAAAAGGACTAAAATATATAACCAGCAATAACCTAACCTAACCTAACCTGTCTCAGTCATAGACGTAGGGCAAGGCAGAGAAAAATTCCAGTCGTGAGGGTATACGACTGGAATTTTTCTCTGCCTTGCATTACGTCTACGATTTAAGACAGTATTAAGCACTCACGGATCGTTCTCTGCCAGCAGCCTACGAAACGTTGTCCGTACGGTCTCGTGGCTCGTACAGGACTGTACACAGGACTCTCTGATCATTCCGCGGATCCGTCTCCAGTGATGCCAGCCGGGAACGTTACCCGCATGCTGCCGCGATGGTGGGGGTTGGAGAGGGGATAGTCCGTCTGGCCACGCGTGCGCGCGCACGCGTGGCCAGACGGACTATCCCCTCTCCAACCCCCACCATCGCGGTAGCATGCGGGTAAACGTTCCCGGCTGGCATCACTGTCCGTCTCTAGCACTCAAACGGTGAGCCAATAGAGGTGCCCGAGATTCCTCCCGATCAATGAGACGAATGTTGTATATGTGTAGTGTGTATATATGGTAGTTGTATATGTGGTAGTGTGACAGTGTAAAAAGATTTTACACATTAAAGTAATGACGGAATAGCACGTGATCGAAATCGAAAAGATCAAAGGTTCGACAGAGAGTGGGCATACATATAATAGTTATACTATGGTACACCGTTCCGCTCTATGAATTTGCACTCTCAGTATAACATAGCTATGTTGTTAATATATCGAGTTGACTATCCGTCACTAATACGAATAGTTGTGCCGACATCAATCTTGACACTTTTGATGCAATGTTCTTCGTCAAAACTTTAATTTTAGTAACAATTTAAAATGATATTATTAACAGAACAATGTTATTGTATACACGAACAAATTACATTAGTAAAATCATGGTTTTTAAATACAGAAATTTTTATATGCAACACGTGTTGCACTAAATACGGCATTGGAACGGCAAATAAATTCGACAAGGCTTGCCACTTCTATGCTTCGGCACGTTTGGCTATCTGGGTAGTTAGTCTAATTTTAGTTAGTCTAATATTAGTTAGTCTAAATATTAGTTAGTCTAATGAACAAGTACTGAAAATATTGAAAACCATTTTTAACACCCACTGCCTTCAGCCCGCAAACAAGTTTCTCTCGAAACTATGAAAGTAAACATTTTCTTCTCGGCCTCACAATATATGTCCAATTTATATTTGGGATTAAT
This sequence comes from Vollenhovia emeryi, assembly GCF_000949405.1. NCBI lineage: Eukaryota > Metazoa > Arthropoda > Insecta > Hymenoptera > Formicidae > Vollenhovia > Vollenhovia emeryi. The sequence goes on from NW_011961749.1 coordinate 1,700, forward strand.
TGTATTCGACATATTATTAATTTATTCTCTTACATTAAATACAAGAAACAAACTCAGCTGATGCATTACGGAACCTACCTACGCAAGCAGAGAGAAGCCTGAGAGCGGCCACGCCGTAGGGTTTACTTGGGACCGATTTTCGCCACCAAAAGTGGATGTAAGACCGGAATTAAGTTGGCGCGGAGAGTTCATATTTTCGAATAAAACCTAGCTCAAACGATTGCTCCCGAATTGCTTCATTAGAATCCACGGTAATTATATAGAATAACGGATCATCCTCCAATCTCGATGACCTTGACATATGTTGTCAAGGTCATGACCCTGAGTGACCTTCAGAAGGTTTTAGCCGTCGCTCGTGGTTCGTTAAAAAGTTATTAACAAAAAATGTTTAACGAATAGAATATGGTTTCTAATATTTAACTCACCAAATATTAAAAATTTTGAAAAATGTTTTAAACAAAAGTTGTAGATCTCTTTGAAATATGCATTTTACGTCCTATTTATTTTTACTGTACGAGTGATAGTTTTCGAGAAAAATGATGGACTTAAACACGTAAGTCGCAAGTGCGTTTAGCACGGCGCGCTGCGCGCGCCCCACCCCCTCCTGCCCCTCCCCCTCCTCTCCCGCTCCATCCCCCCTCCCTGCCCCCACCCCAGTTGTAGATCTCTTTGAAATATGCATTTTACGTCCTCTTCATTTTTACTGTACGAGTGATAGTTTTCGAGAAAAATGATTGAATCTAAATCTTATATCTGTCCTCTCATCTAAGCAT
>NW_011961750.1:0-2473 GCF_000949405.1 Vollenhovia emeryi
CCCGCGATTCCGTCGTCAATCGGCCGGGGAGCGTACGGCAAACTCTGGATGGTGACTTCGCGAGGCGCTCGGTATACCCGAGCGCGATACGATAATTTTTGGGCGCCAGGCGCGACTATTCACGCCACTCTAAAGCACGTAAAACACCAAGTTCTTACGACTCGGTAGCTCGGTATGAGATTTCCCCTCTCAGGGGGGGTGCTTTCTGGGCGATGGGCCCTTGGGTCTTTTCGCAATAATCACAACACAATGGAGATTAATAAAATCTTTAATAGAAGTAGTAACAAGGCGGGACTACCTTAATAGACGGTAGCCGCCGTAACTATCATAACATTTCTCTACTCTCCACTGACAATCAGTTACTCGATTCGGTATCACAAGTCTCTCACGCTATTCCACGGTAGTCACAAAATTTCCGGGCATAATCATGCTCCACGCTAATACGGGACTCTCGCGACTCGCCGCTCGCGCGGTATCTCGTCCACATACGACCGTCGAGATCAACCTCGTCCTTCTCGAACGACTCCCCGCCTCTACGCTTCCCCGACAAACGCAACGCAACGGCCCGAAATCCTACGGGATACTCGCAATCAAGAAAACAGCATTACCATCGAGATTCAAAATTCTTGCCGGCGGCAATAACCCGCGGAACGAATCGGAGAGCGGCCCTGAGAGTGGCCAAGTCGCCGTGCTCTCAGCCGGTTCCAGTGAATCTTCCCGGTACTACCGCGGCTCTATCAGCCGCCGCCCGCTATCCGACGCAAATTCCGGCCAGAGGACCGCCGCGCAACGATCACCGCCGCAAAGGCGACTAGGCACACCCGTTACGCCTAGCCGCTGCGGTACCGCCACACGACTCCTCCGCGACGCGGACACGGCGCGGGAGCGGTATCCGCGACTCAAAATTCTCCGGCAATAACGCGACAGGAAAGTCTCCGGTAATAACTCGACAGCAGTAATTTTCGGTAACAGAGGGACGTGAACGTGGGAGCTCAGTGCCCCTGACAAAGTCGGTATCGGCGCGTACGGCGATTCAGGGACGGATTATCCCGGCAATTACTGGAGTCGCGCGTGAGGCGCCCAGCGCACACACGCTCTAAGTCACGGAATTCCGGGCGGTATAAATCCCGCGTTACGCGATCCGACGTTCTACTCGATGGGACGTCACCTCCGACGGATACGATACGAAATTATATACAAAATTATATACGAAATTATATACGAAACGGTACGAAACGATGGGGGAAACGATACGGGAAAGATACGGACAGTGGAGTCTACGCCAAGGTACAGGCTCGGACGAGTCTCGGTAATCGGAGTTCGGTATCGCTCATTTCAGCACGATACGTCGCTCGTTCGGTAATATTTTACGGTAGCTCAACATCGCGGAACGGAAGTCGCGACCGAGGGGATCGTCCGCGCCGGTCTTACAATTATTTTACCGCGGTGGTACCGAGTGAAGGTCTTACAGTTATCGCTGTCTCCCTCCGCAGTCCTCCCTCGGGTACGGCACGTCCTCGGTCGGCCTCCGGACCCCGGGTCGGGAACTCGTCGGTCTCCTGGCTCGAATTCCTTGGCGGCACAAAATTACGCGGTATCACGGGAGCCGACTTGCCGATCGCACGTCTTTACTAGACACGATCCCGACCAGAAGTGCCGTCTCGATGGTGATTCGGGGGTAGCGGAGCTTCGCGCTCCCCCTCTAATGTTCACCTTGTCTTGACATGGCTTAGGCAAACTTCTGGCTTTCGTAAACACCTCCCTTTGTCTTCGGGAGAATAACATGTGGTGAGGTATCGGCTCGGCAACGTCTTTTTCGCCTCGGGTTGCTCCCGAGCTTGATAATACTCCAAATAGCTGTTGCCTCGCGTGAACTCGGGCCCGGCATTCCTGTCCATAACACGATATTTGTAGCTGATCGTGTCAAATCCGTTGTGGCCCTGCGTAAATTTCGAACTCTCGGCCGTTGCGACCTCGGAGCTTCCCGCCGGTATAGGCCCTGCCGCCTGGCTCCCTCGGCGCCCCTCGCCCCTCGCACGCTCCGGCTCTTCTCTCTCTTCCTGGTGTCCTGGAGATCTGTGTTGACCTTCACACTGGACCTTAACACAATCTAAGTCTTATGAATAATGGGTGACTCCGCTGTCGCAGGATCGCTTCCTGCGCCGGCGGAGGCCGATCGCGACAAGTTTTCCTCCCGACCGGGCTTACGCCCTTGTGACGGTGCGCTCCAGCTGCACCACGTCACAAAACATTGCCTCAATGGAAAAGCATTGTTGATAAGAAAAATCCAGAAAAAATGAATCGAAATCACCGATTCTTCTATCAGGTTCAGGGTCAGTTAAATATAACACAGCGTGATTATTGTATTTTCGCTGTATGGACACCAAAAGGCTTAAAAACAATACGTGTTGCTAGAGATGAAGCATTTTGGAGAAATCAGATGCTACCGTTGTTGACACGGTTTTATAATAAA